>NW_026777787.1:0-102414 GCF_028023285.1 Balaenoptera ricei
AAGAAACATCCAGACCTAGAAGCCTTTCCCATTCGCTCTATGTATTCAGAGTGTAGGGCAATACGTTGCACCCTTCCTTAGGAAGCTAGACGGACTCAGCTCTTCCACAGCTCCAGGGATTCTGTTCTCTCACGTCCTACATGCCATGGAAGTCTGCCTCATTGCCCTCATTGGAGCTACACTAAGAAACACAATCTGCTTCGCCTTCCTTCTAGGAACTCTTACCCAAGGATCCCATACCTACAGGAGAAAGGAGGCTTGCATTCCGACAGGAACCAATGCAAAGTTTTTCCTGTTACCCTGCAGGACTTTAGAATCGGCTTAGGCCCGAAGGGTTACATAGAGCGTTCCAAGGATGAGAGAGTTCGCTACATGCAGAACACCCTGTGAAGAAAAGTTGATTCCGCAAGGGACCATGGTGTAGCGAGAGTCTCTTTTGACTTGTTAGAAATCAGAAGGGTTTCGATAGCATGGTCACCGGAAAGGAAGACCTGATTGCACAAACCTTACTTTCCCATTTTAAAAGCTTTATCCATGCTGCACTGAAGATACCTAAATAACACTGTTTTTGACTGGCCTCTAGTTACTGTAGGCAGCCCTCTGGAAAGAAAAGCAGTTTTCTCTAAGGAAACACGGTGCTTCGATAGCCTGGGTGGGAGCTCCTCCTGTCTCGCTCTAGAGCTACAGGGAAACTTGACGTGAGTCCTTGCCTCAAGCTAAGGCCTGACAAGCCCTGCTGAAGGGAAAGCGCTTAGCAGTTTCCATTAGGTCGTACTCGCAGTTCTGCTTTACTTTAACGTTTCTTCACTTTTCTAGACACGTATCAGCCTCCTGTAGGCACACTTTTGCCTACAAATACAGTGAGTACCAGCAGGCTCCTCTGCCTTTCTAAGAAACATCCAGGCTCAGTAGTCTTTCCCAGTCAGTCTATGTATTCAGAGGGTAGGGCAACACACTGCACCCTTCCTTGGGAAAGCTAGATGTCCTCAGCGCTCCAACAGCTCCACGGATTCTGTTCTCTAAAGTCCTACATGCCATGGAAGTCTGCCTCATTGCCCTCATTGGAGCTACACTAAGAAACACAATCTGCTTCGCCCTCCTCTAGGAACTCTTACCCAAGGACCCCATACCTATAGGAGAAAGGAGCCTTGCATTCCTAGTGGAACCAAAGCATAGTTTTTCCTGTTACACTGCAGGAATTTAGAATTGGCTTAAGCCCGATAGCATACATAGAACGTTCCAAGGACGAGGGAGTTCGATACATGAAGAACACCCTGTGAAGAAAACTTGTTTCAGCAAGGGACCAGGGTGTAGCTAGGGTCCTTTTGACTTGTGAGAAATCAGAACGTGTTCGGCTGCATGTTCACCAGAAAAAACACCTGATGCCACAAACCTTGCTCTCCCATTTTAAAAGCTCTATGCGTGCTGCACTGAAGATACCTAAATAACACTGTTTTTGACTGGCCTCTAGTCACTGTGGGCAGCCCTCTGGAGAGAAATGGAGTTTTCTCTAAGGAAACACGGTGCTTCCATAGCATGTGTGGGAGCTCCTCCATTCATGCTCTAGAGCTACAGGGAAATTTGACGTGAGTCCGTGCCTCAAGCTAAGGCCTGACAAGCCCTGGTGAAGCGAAAGCGTGTAGCAGTTTCCATTAGGTCGTATTCGCAGTTCTGCTTTTCTTTAACGTTTCTTCACTTTTCCAGACACTAGGCACCCTCGTGTAGGCACTCTTTTCCCTACAAATACAGCGAGTACCAGCAGGCTCCTCTGCCTTTCTAAGAAACATCCAGGCTCAGTAGTCTTTCCCAGTCAGTCTATGTATTCAGAGGGTAGGGCAACACACTGCACCCTTCCTTTGAAAAGCTAGATGTCCTCAGTGCTCCAACAGCTCCACGAATTCTGTTCTCTCACGTCCTACATGCCATGGAAGTCTGCCTCATTGCCCTCATTGGAGCTACACTAAGAAACACAATCTGCTTCGCCTTCCTCTAGGAACTCTTACCCTAGGACCCCATACCTACCGGAGAAAGGAGACTTGCATTCCTAGTGGAACCAAAGCACAGTTTTTCCTGTTACACTGCAGGACTTTAGAATAGGCATAGGCTCGATAGCATACATACAACGTTCCAAGGACGAGGGAGTTCGATACATGCAGAACACCCTGTGAAGAAAACTTGTTTCAGACGGGACCAGGGTGTAGCTAGAGTCCTTTTGACTTGTGAGAAATCAGAACGTGTTCGGCTGCATGTTCACCATAAAAGAACACCTGATGGCACAAACCTTGCTTTCCCATTTTAAAAGCTCTATCCATGCTGCACTGAAGATACCTACATAACACTGTTTTTGACTGGCCTCTAGTCACTGTGGGCAGCCCTCTGGAAAGAAAAGGAGTTTTCTCTAAGGAAACACGGTGCTTCCATAGCATGGGTGGGAGCTCCTCCTGTCATGCTCTAGAGCTACAGGGAAACTTGACGTGAGTCCTTGCCTCAAGCTAAAGCCTGAAAAGCCCTGCTGAAGCGAAAGCGCTTATCAGTTTCCATTATGTCGTATTCGCCGTTCTGCTTTACTTTAACGATTCTTCACTTTTCCAGACACTAGGCACCCTCGTGTAGGCATCCTTTTTCCTACAAATACAGTGAGTACCAGCAGTCTCCTTTTCCCTTCCAAGAAACATCCAGGCCTAGAAGTCTTTATCGGTCACTCTATGTATTCAGAGGGTAGGGCAACTCGCTGCACCCTTCCTTAGGAAGCTAGACGGACTCAGCTCTTCCACAGCTCCAGGGATTCTGTTCTCTCACATTCTACATGCCATGGAAGTCTGCCTCATTGCCCTCTTTGGAGCTACACTAAGAAACACAATCTGCTTCGCCTTCCTTCTAGGGACTCTTACCCAAGGACCCCGTACCTACAGGAGAAAGGAGGCTTGCATTCCTACTGGAACAAAATCACAGATTTTCCTGTTACACTGCAGGACTTTAGAATAGGCTTAGGCCTGATGGCAAACATAGAACGTTCCCAGGATGAGGGAGTTCGATACATGCAGAACACCCCGCGAAGAAAAGTTGATTCAGCAAGGGGCCAGGGTGTAGCTAAAGTCCCTTTTGACTTGTTAGAAATCAGAAGGTGTTCGGCTGCATGTTCACCGGAAAAGAACACCTGATGCCACAAACCTTGCTCTCCCATTTTAAAAGCTGTATGCGTGCTGCACTGAAGATACCTAAATAACACTGTTTTTGACTGGCCTCTAGTCACTGTGGGCAGCCCTCTGGAGAGAAATGGAGTTTTCTCTAAGGAAACACGGTGCTTCCATAGCATGGGTGGGAGCTCCTCCATTCATGCTCTAGAGCTACAGGGAAATTTGACGAGAGTCCTTGCCTCAAGCTAAAGCCTGAAAAGCCCTGCTGAAGCGAAAGCATGTAGCAGTTTCCATTAGGTCGTATTCGCAGTTCTGCTTTACTTTAAGGTTTTTCACTTTTCCAGACACTAGGCAGCCTCGTGTAGGCACTCTTTTTCCTACAAATACAGTGAGTACCAGCAGTCTCCTTTGCCCTTCTAAGAAACATCCAGACCTAGAAGCCTTTCCCAGTCACTCTATGTGTTCAGAGTGTAGGGCAACTCGCTGTCCCCTTCCTTAGGAAGTTAGATGGACTCAGCTCTTCAACAGTTCCAGGGATTCTGTTCTCTCACGTCCTACAACCCATGGAAGTCTGCCTCATTGCCCTCATTGGAGCTACACTAAGAAACACAATCTGCTTCGCCTTCCTTCTAGGAACTCTTACCCAAGGATCCCATACCTACAGGAGAAAGGAGGCTTGCATTCCGACAGGAACCAATGCAAAGTTTTTCCTGTTACCCTGCAGGACTTTAGAATCGGCTTAGGCCCGAAGGGTTACATAGAGCGTTCCAAGGATGAGAGAGTTCGCTACATGCAGAACACCCTGTGAAGAAAAGTTGATTCCGCAAGGGACCATGGTGTAGCGAGAGTCTCTTTTGACTTGTTAGAAATCAGAAGGGTTTCGATAGCATGGTCACCGGAAAGGAAGACCTGATTGCACAAACCTTACTTTCCCATTTTAAAAGCTTTATCCATGCTGCACTGAAGATACCTAAATAACACTGTTTTTGACTGGCCTCTAGTTACTGTAGGCAGCCCTCTGGAAAGAAAAGCAGTTTTCTCTAAGGAAACACGGTGCTTCGATAGCCTGGGTGGGAGCTCCTCCTGTCTCGCTCTAGAGCTACAGGGAAACTTGACGTGAGTCCTTGCCTCAAGCTAAGGCCTGACAAGCCCTGCTGAAGGGAAAGCGCTTAGCAGTTTCCATTAGGTCGTACTCGCAGTTCTGCTTTACTTTAACGTTTCTTCACTTTTCTAGACACGTATCAGCCTCCTGTAGGCACACTTTTGCCTACAAATACAGTGAGTACCAGCAGGCTCCTCTGCCTTTCTAAGAAACATCCAGGCTCAGTAGTCTTTCCCAGTCAGTCTATGTATTCAGAGGGTAGGGCAACACACTGCACCCTTCCTTGGGAAAGCTAGATGTCCTCAGCGCTCCAACAGCTCCACGGATTCTGTTCTCTAAAGTCCTACATGCCATGGAAGTCTGCCTCATTGCCCTCATTGGAGCTACACTAAGAAACACAATCTGCTTCGCCCTCCTCTAGGAACTCTTACCCAAGGACCCCATACCTATAGGAGAAAGGAGCCTTGCATTCCTAGTGGAACCAAAGCATAGTTTTTCCTGTTACACTGCAGGAATTTAGAATTGGCTTAAGCCCGATAGCATACATAGAACGTTCCAAGGACGAGGGAGTTCGATACATGAAGAACACCCTGTGAAGAAAACTTGTTTCAGCAAGGGACCAGGGTGTAGCTAGGGTCCTTTTGACTTGTGAGAAATCAGAACGTGTTCGGCTGCATGTTCACCAGAAAAAACACCTGATGCCACAAACCTTGCTCTCCCATTTTAAAAGCTCTATGCGTGCTGCACTGAAGATACCTAAATAACACTGTTTTTGACTGGCCTCTAGTCACTGTGGGCAGCCCTCTGGAGAGAAATGGAGTTTTCTCTAAGGAAACACGGTGCTTCCATAGCATGTGTGGGAGCTCCTCCATTCATGCTCTAGAGCTACAGGGAAATTTGACGTGAGTCCGAGCCTCAAGCTAAGGCCTGACAAGCCCTGGTGAAGCGAAAGCGTGTAGCAGTTTCCATTAGGTCGTATTCGCAGTTCTGCTTTTCTTTAACGTTTCTTCACTTTTCCAGACACTAGGCACCCTCGTGTAGGCACTCTTTTCCCTACAAATACAGCGAGTACCAGCAGGCTCCTCTGCCTTTCTAAGAAACATCCAGGCTCAGTAGTCTTTCCCAGTCAGTCTATGTATTCAGAGGGTAGGGCAACACACTGCACCCTTCCTTTGAAAAGCTAGATGTCCTCAGTGCTCCAACAGCTCCACGAATTCTGTTCTCTCACGTCCTACATGCCATGGAAGTCTGCCTCATTGCCCTCATTGGAGCTACACTAAGAAACACAATCTGCTTCGCCTTCCTCTAGGAACTCTTACCCTAGGACCCCATACCTACCGGAGAAAGGAGACTTGCATTCCTAGTGGAACCAAAGCACAGTTTTTCCTGTTACACTGCAGGACTTTAGAATAGGCATAGGCTCGATAGCATACATACAACGTTCCAAGGACGAGGGAGTTCGATACATGCAGAACACCCTGTGAAGAAAACTTGTTTCAGACGGGACCAGGGTGTAGCTAGAGTCCTTTTGACTTGTGAGAAATCAGAACGTGTTCGGCTGCATGTTCACCATAAAAGAACACCTGATGGCACAAACCTTGCTTTCCCATTTTAAAAGCTCTATCCATGCTGCACTGAAGATACCTACATAACACTGTTTTTGACTGGCCTCTAGTCACTGTGGGCAGCCCTCTGGAAAGAAAAGGAGTTTTCTCTAAGGAAACACGGTGCTTCCATAGCATGGGTGGGAGCTCCTCCTGTCATGCTCTAGAGCTACAGGGAAACTTGACGTGAGTCCTTGCCTCAAGCTAAAGCCTGAAAAGCCCTGCTGAAGCGAAAGCGCTTATCAGTTTCCATTATGTCGTATTCGCCGTTCTGCTTTACTTTAACGATTCTTCACTTTTCCAGACACTAGGCACCCTCGTGTAGGCATCCTTTTTCCTACAAATACAGTGAGTACCAGCAGTCTCCTTTTCCCTTCCAAGAAACATCCAGGCCTAGAAGTCTTTATCGGTCACTCTATGTATTCAGAGGGTAGGGCAACTCGCTGCACCCTTCCTTAGGAAGCTAGACGGACTCAGCTCTTCCACAGCTCCAGGGATTCTGTTCTCTCACATTCTACATGCCATGGAAGTCTGCCTCATTGCCCTCTTTGGAGCTACACTAAGAAACACAATCTGCTTCGCCTTCCTTCTAGGGACTCTTACCCAAGGACCCCGTACCTACAGGAGAAAGGAGGCTTGCATTCCTACTGGAACAAAATCACAGATTTTCCTGTTACACTGCAGGACTTTAGAATAGGCTTAGGCCTGATGGCAAACATAGAACGTTCCCAGGATGAGGGAGTTCGATACATGCAGAACACCCCGCGAAGAAAAGTTGATTCAGCAAGGGGCCAGGGTGTAGCTAAAGTCCCTTTTGACTTGTTAGAAATCAGAAGGTGTTCGGCTGCATGTTCACCGGAAAAGAACACCTGATGCCACAAACCTTGCTCTCCCATTTTAAAAGCTGTATGCGTGCTGCACTGAAGATACCTAAATAACACTGTTTTTGACTGGCCTCTAGTCACTGTGGGCAGCCCTCTGGAGAGAAATGGAGTTTTCTCTAAGGAAACACGGTGCTTCCATAGCATGGGTGGGAGCTCCTCCATTCATGCTCTAGAGCTACAGGGAAATTTGACGAGAGTCCTTGCCTCAAGCTAAAGCCTGAAAAGCCCTGCTGAAGCGAAAGCATGTAGCAGTTTCCATTAGGTCGTATTCGCAGTTCTGCTTTACTTTAAGGTTTTTCACTTTTCCAGACACTAGGCAGCCTCGTGTAGGCACTCTTTTTCCTACAAATACAGTGAGTACCAGCAGTCTCCTTTGCCCTTCTAAGAAACATCCAGACCTAGAAGCCTTTCCCAGTCACTCTATGTGTTCAGCGTGTAGGGCAACTCGCTGTCCCCTTCCTTAGGAAGTTAGATGGACTCAGCTCTTCAACAGTTCCAGGGATTCTGTTCTCTCACGTCCTACAACCCATGGAAGTCTGCCTCATTGCCCTCATTGGAGCTACACTAAGAAACACAATCTGCTTCGCCTTCCTTCTAGGAACTCTTACCCAAGGATCCCATACCTACAGGAGAAAGGAGGCTTGCATTCCTACAGGAACCAATGCAAAGTTTTTCCTGTTACCCTGCAGGACTTTAGAATCGGCTTAGGCCCGAAGGGTTACATAGAGCGTTCCAAGGATGAGAGAGTTCGCTACATGCAGAACACCCTGTGAAGAAAAGTTGATTCCGCAAGGGACCATGGTGTAGCGAGAGTCTCTTTTGACTTGTTAGAAATCAGAAGGGTTTCGATAGCATGGTCACCGGAAAGGAAGACCTGATTGCACAAACCTTACTTTCCCATTTTAAAAGCTTTATCCATGCTGCACTGAAGATACCTAAATAACACTGTTTTTGACTGGCCTCTAGTTACTGTAGGCAGCCCTCTGGAAAGAAAAGCAGTTTTCTCTAAGGAAACACGGTGCTTCGATAGCCTGGGTGGGAGCTCCTCCTGTCTCGCTCTAGAGCTACAGGGAAACTTGACGTGAGTCCTTGCCTCAAGCTAAGGCCTGACAAGCCCTGCTGAAGGGAAAGCGCTTAGCAGTTTCCATTAGGTCGTACTCGCAGTTCTGCTTTACTTTAACGTTTCTTCACTTTTCTAGACACGTATCAGCCTCCTGTAGGCACACTTTTGCCTACAAATACAGTGAGTACCAGCAGGCTCCTCTGCCTTTCTAAGAAACATCCAGGCTCAGTAGTCTTTCCCAGTCAGTCTATGTATTCAGAGGGTAGGGCAACACACTGCACCCTTCCTTGGGAAAGCTAGATGTCCTCAGCGCTCCAACAGCTCCACGGATTCTGTTCTCTAAAGTCCTACATGCCATGGAAGTCTGCCTCATTGCCCTCATTGGAGCTACACTAAGAAACACAATCTGCTTCGCCCTCCTCTAGGAACTCTTACCCAAGGACCCCATACCTATAGGAGAAAGGAGCCTTGCATTCCTAGTGGAACCAAAGCATAGTTTTTCCTGTTACACTGCAGGAATTTAGAATTGGCTTAAGCCCGATAGCATACATAGAACGTTCCAAGGACGAGGGAGTTCGATACATGAAGAACACCCTGTGAAGAAAACTTGTTTCAGCAAGGGACCAGGGTGTAGCTAGGGTCCTTTTGACTTGTGAGAAATCAGAACGTGTTCGGCTGCATGTTCACCAGAAAAAACACCTGATGCCACAAACCTTGCTCTCCCATTTTAAAAGCTCTATGCGTGCTGCACTGAAGATACCTAAATAACACTGTTTTTGACTGGCCTCTAGTCACTGTGGGCAGCCCTCTGGAGAGAAATGGAGTTTTCTCTAAGGAAACACGGTGCTTCCATAGCATGTGTGGGAGCTCCTCCATTCATGCTCTAGAGCTACAGGGAAATTTGACGTGAGTCCGTGCCTCAAGCTAAGGCCTGACAAGCCCTGGTGAAGCGAAAGCGTGTAGCAGTTTCCATTAGGTCGTATTGGCAGTTCTGCTTTTCTTTAACGTTTCTTCACTTTTCCAGACACTAGGCACCCTCGTGTAGGCACTCTTTTCCCTACAAATACAGTGAGTACCAGCAGGCTCCTCTGCCTTTCTAAGAAACATCCAGGCTCAGTAGTCTTTCCCAGTCAGTCTATGTATTCAGAGGGTAGGGCAACACACTGCACCCTTCCTTTGAAAAGCTAGATGTCCTCAGTGCTCCAACAGCTCCACGAATTCTGTTCTCTCACGTCCTACATGCCATGGAAGTCTGCCTCATTGCCCTCATTGGAGCTACACTAAGAAACACAATCTGCTTCGCCTTCCTCTAGGAACTCTTACCCTAGGACCCCATACCTACCGGAGAAAGGAGACTTGCATTCCTAGTGGAACCAAAGCACAGTTTTTCCTGTTACACTGCAGGACTTTAGAATAGGCATAGGCTCGATAGCATACATACAACGTTCCAAGGACGAGGGAGTTCGATACATGCAGAACACCCTGTGAAGAAAACTTGTTTCAGACGGGACCAGGGTGTAGCTAGAGTCCTTTTGACTTGTGAGAAATCAGAACGTGTTCGGCTGCATGTTCACCATAAAAGAACACCTGATGGCACAAACCTTGCTTTCCCATTTTAAAAGCTCTATCCATGCTGCACTGAAGATACCTACATAACACTGGTTTTGACTGGCCTCTAGTCACTGTGGGCAGCCCTCTGGAAAGAAAAGGAGTTTTCTCTAAGGAAACACGGTGCTTCCATAGCATGGGTGGGAGCTCCTCCTGTCATGCTCTAGAGCTACAGGGAAACTTGACGTGAGTCCTTGCCTCAAGCTAAAGCCTGAAAAGCCCTGCTGAAGCGAAAGCGCTTATCAGTTTCCATTATGTCGTATTCGCCGTTCTGCTTTACTTTAACGATTCTTCACTTTTCCAGACACTAGGCACCCTCGTGTAGGCATCCTTTTTCCTACAAATACAGTGAGTACCAGCAGTCTCCTTTTCCCTTCCAAGAAACATCCAGGCCTAGAAGTCTTTATCAGTCACTCTATGTATTCAGAGGGTAGGGCAACTCGCTGCACCCTTCCTTAGGAAGCTAGACGGACTCAGCTCTTCCACAGCTCCAGGGATTCTGTTCTCTCACATTCTACATGCCATGGAAGTCTGCCTCATTGCCCTCTTTGGAGCTACACTAAGAAACACAATCTGCTTCGCCTTCCTTCTAGGGACTCTTACCCAAGGACCCCGTACCTACAGGAGAAAGGAGGCTTGCATTCCTACTGGAACAAAATCACAGATTTTCCTGTTACACTGCAGGACTTTAGAATAGGCTTAGGCCTGATGGCAAACATAGAACGTTCCCAGGATGAGGGAGTTCGATACATGCAGAACACCCCGCGAAGAAAAGTTGATTCAGCAAGGGGCCAGGGTGTAGCTAAAGTCCCTTTTGACTTGTTAGAAATCAGAAGGTGTTCGGCTGCATGTTCACCGGAAAAGAACACCTGATGCCACAAACCTTGCTCTCCCATTTTAAAAGCTGTATGCGTGCTGCACTGAAGATACCTAAATAACACTGTTTTTGACTGGCCTCTAGTCACTGTGGGCAGCCCTCTGGAGAGAAATGGAGTTTTCTCTAAGGAAACACGGTGCTTCCATAGCATGGGTGGGAGCTCCTCCATTCATGCTCTAGAGCTACAGGGAAATTTGACGAGAGTCCTTGCCTCAAGCTAAAGCCTGAAAAGCCCTGCTGAAGCGAAAGCATGTAGCAGTTTCCATTAGGTCGTATTCGCAGTTCTGCTTTACTTTAAGGTTTTTCACTTTTCCAGACACTAGGCAGCCTCGTGTAGGCACTCTTTTTCCTACAAATACAGTGAGTACCAGCAGTCTCCTTTGCCCTTCTAAGAAACATCCAGACCTAGAAGCCTTTCCCAGTCACTCTATGTGTTCAGCGTGTAGGGCAACTCGCTGTCCCCTTCCTTAGGAAGTTAGATGGACTCAGCTCTTCAACAGTTCCAGGGATTCTGTTCTCTCACGTCCTACAACCCATGGAAGTCTGCCTCATTGCCCTCATTGGAGCTACACTAAGAAACACAATCTGCTTCGCCTTCCTTCTAGGAACTCTTACCCAAGGATCCCATACCTACAGGAGAAAGGAGGCTTGCATTCCTACAGGAACCAATGCAAAGTTTTTCCTGTTACCCTGCAGGACTTTAGAATCGGCTTAGGCCCGAAGGGTTACATAGAGCGTT
The DNA here is from genome assembly GCF_028023285.1 of Balaenoptera ricei. Taxonomy (NCBI): domain Eukaryota; kingdom Metazoa; phylum Chordata; class Mammalia; order Artiodactyla; family Balaenopteridae; genus Balaenoptera; species Balaenoptera ricei. The sequence continues at coordinate 11,015 of NW_026777787.1, forward strand.
CCAAGGATGAGAGAGTTCGCTACATGCAGAACACCCTGTGAAGAAAAGTTGATTCCGCAAGGGACCATGGTGTAGCGAGAGTCTCTTTTGACTTGTTAGAAATCAGAAGGGTTTCGATAGCATGGTCACCGGAAAGGAAGACCTGATTGCACAAACCTTACTTTCCCATTTTAAAAGCTTTATCCATGCTGCACTGAAGATACCTAAATAACACTGTTTTTGACTGGCCTCTAGTTACTGTAGGCAGCCCTCTGGAAAGAAAAGCAGTTTTCTCTAAGGAAACACGGTGCTTCGATAGCCTGGGTGGGAGCTCCTCCTGTCTCGCTCTAGAGCTACAGGGAAACTTGACGTGAGTCCTTGCCTCAAGCTAAGGCCTGACAAGCCCTGCTGAAGGGAAAGCGCTTAGCAGTTTCCATTAGGTCGTACTCGCAGTTCTGCTTTACTTTAACGTTTCTTCACTTTTCTAGACACGTATCAGCCTCCTGTAGGCACACTTTTGCCTACAAATACAGTGAGTACCAGCAGGCTCCTCTGCCTTTCTAAGAAACATCCAGGCTCAGTAGTCTTTCCCAGTCAGTCTATGTATTCAGAGGGTAGGGCAACACACTGCACCCTTCCTTGGGAAAGCTAGATGTCCTCAGCGCTCCAACAGCTCCACGGATTCTGTTCTCTAAAGTCCTACATGCCATGGAAGTCTGCCTCATTGCCCTCATTGGAGCTACACTAAGAAACACAATCTGCTTCGCCCTCCTCTAGGAACTCTTACCCAAGGACCCCATACCTATAGGAGAAAGGAGCCTTGCATTCCTAGTGGAACCAAAGCATAGTTTTTCCTGTTACACTGCAGGAATTTAGAATTGGCTTAAGCCCGATAGCATACATAGAACGTTCCAAGGACGAGGGAGTTCGATACATGAAGAACACCCTGTGAAGAAAACTTGTTTCAGCAAGGGACCAGGGTGTAGCTAGGGTCCTTTTGACTTGTGAGAAATCAGAACGTGTTCGGCTGCATGTTCACCAGAAAAAACACCTGATGCCACAAACCTTGCTCTCCCATTTTAAAAGCTCTATGCGTGCTGCACTGAAGATACCTAAATAACACTGTTTTTGACTGGCCTCTAGTCACTGTGGGCAGCCCTCTGGAGAGAAATGGAGTTTTCTCTAAGGAAACACGGTGCTTCCATAGCATGTGTGGGAGCTCCTCCATTCATGCTCTAGAGCTACAGGGAAATTTGACGTGAGTCCGAGCCTCAAGCTAAGGCCTGAAAAGCCCTGGTGAAGCGAAAGCGTGTAGCAGTTTCCATTAGGTCGTATTGGCAGTTCTGCTTTTCTTTAACGTTTCTTCACTTTTCCAGACACTAGGCACCCTCGTGTAGGCACTCTTTTCCCTACAAATACAGCGAGTACCAGCAGGCTCCTCTGCCTTTCTAAGAAACATCCAGGCTCAGTAGTCTTTCCCAGTCAGTCTATGTATTCAGAGGGTAGGGCAACACACTGCACCCTTCCTTTGAAAAGCTAGATGTCCTCAGTGCTCCAACAGCTCCACGAATTCTGTTCTCTCACGTCCTACATGCCATGGAAGTCTGCCTCATTGCCCTCATTGGAGCTACACTAAGAAACACAATCTGCTTCGCCTTCCTCTAGGAACTCTTACCCTAGGACCCCATACCTACCGGAGAAAGGAGACTTGCATTCCTAGTGGAACCAAAGCACAGTTTTTCCTGTTACACTGCAGGACTTTAGAATAGGCATAGGCTCGATAGCATACATAGAACGTTCCAAGGACGAGGGAGTTCGATACATGCAGAACACCCTGTGAAGAAAACTTGTTTCAGACGGGACCAGGGTGTAGCTAGAGTCCTTTTGACTTGTGAGAAATCAGAACGTGTTCGGCTGCATGTTCACCATAAAAGAACACCTGATGGCACAAACCTTGCTTTCCCATTTTAAAAGCTCTATCCATGCTGCACTGAAGATACCTACATAACACTGGTTTTGACTGGCCTCTAGTCACTGTGGGCAGCCCTCTGGAAAGAAAAGGAGTTTTCTCTAAGGAAACACGGTGCTTCCATAGCATGGGTGGGAGCTCCTCCTGTCATGCTCTAGAGCTACAGGGAAACTTGACGTGAGTCCTTGCCTCAAGCTAAAGCCTGAAAAGCCCTGCTGAAGCGAAAGCGCTTATCAGTTTCCATTATGTCGTATTCGCCGTTCTGCTTTACTTTAACGATTCTTCACTTTTCCAGACACTAGGCACCCTCGTGTAGGCATCCTTTTTCCTACAAATACAGTGAGTACCAGCAGTCTCCTTTTCCCTTCCAAGAAACATCCAGGCCTAGAAGTCTTTATCAGTCACTCTATGTATTCAGAGGGTAGGGCAACTCGCTGCACCCTTCCTTAGGAAGCTAGACGGACTCAGCTCTTCCACAGCTCCAGGGATTCTGTTCTCTCACATTCTACATGCCATGGAAGTCTGCCTCATTGCCCTCTTTGGAGCTACACTAAGAAACACAATCTGCTTCGCCTTCCTTCTAGGGACTCTTACCCAAGGACCCCATACCTACAGGAGAAAGGAGGCTTGCATTCCTACTGGAACAAAATCACAGATTTTCCTGTTACACTGCAGGACTTTAGAATAGGCTTAGGCCTGATGGCAAACATAGAACGTTCCCAGGATGAGGGAGTTCGATACATGCAGAACACCCCGCGAAGAAAAGTTGATTCAGCAAGGGGCCAGGGTGTAGCTAAAGTCCCTTTTGACTTGTTAGAAATCAGAAGGTGTTCGGCTGCATGTTCACCGGAAAAGAACACCTGATGCCACAAACCTTGCTCTCCCATTTTAAAAGCTGTATGCGTGCTGCACTGAAGATACCTAAATAACACTGTTTTTGACTGGCCTCTAGTCACTGTGGGCAGCCCTCTGGAGAGAAATGGAGTTTTCTCTAAGGAAACACGGTGCTTCCATAGCATGGGTGGGAGCTCCTCCATTCATGCTCTAGAGCTACAGGGAAATTTGACGAGAGTCCTTGCCTCAAGCTAAAGCCTGAAAAGCCCTGCTGAAGCGAAAGCATGTAGCAGTTTCCATTAGGTCGTATTCGCAGTTCTGCTTTACTTTAAGGTTTTTCACTTTTCCAGACACTAGGCAGCCTCGTGTAGGCACTCTTTTTCCTACAAATACAGTGAGTACCAGCAGTCTCCTTTGCCCTTCTAAGAAACATCCAGACCTAGAAGCCTTTCCCAGTCACTCTATGTGTTCAGCGTGTAGGGCAACTCGCTGTCCCCTTCCTTAGGAAGTTAGATGGACTCAGCTCTTCAACAGTTCCAGGGATTCTGTTCTCTCACGTCCTACAACCCATGGAAGTCTGCCTCATTGCCCTCATTGGAGCTACACTAAGAAACACAATCTGCTTCGCCTTCCTTCTGGGAACTCTTACCCAAGGATCCCATACCTACAGGAGAAAGGAGGCTTGCATTCCGACAGGAACCAATGCAAAGTTTTTCCTGTTACCCTGCAGGACTTTAGAATCGGCTTAGGCCCGAAGGGTTACATAGAGCGTTCCAAGGATGAGAGAGTTCGCTACATGCAGAACACCCTGTGAAGAAAAGTTGATTCCGCAAGGGACCATGGTGTAGCGAGAGTCTCTTTTGACTTGTTAGAAATCAGAAGGGTTTCGATAGCATGGTCACCGGAAAGGAAGACCTGATTGCACAAACCTTACTTTCCCATTTTAAAAGCTTTATCCATGCTGCACTGAAGATACCTAAATAACACTGTTTTTGACTGGCCTCTAGTTACTGTAGGCAGCCCTCTGGAAAGAAAAGCAGTTTTCTCTAAGGAAACACGGTGCTTCGATAGCCTGGGTGGGAGCTCCTCCTGTCTCGCTCTAGAGCTACAGGGAAACTTGACGTGAGTCCTTGCCTCAAGCTAAGGCCTGACAAGCCCTGCTGAAGGGAAAGCGCTTAGCAGTTTCCATTAGGTCGTACTCGCAGTTCTGCTTTACTTTAACGTTTCTTCACTTTTCTAGACACGTATCAGCCTCCTGTAGGCACACTTTTGCCTACAAATACAGTGAGTACCAGCAGGCTCCTCTGCCTTTCTAAGAAACATCCAGGCTCAGTAGTCTTTCCCAGTCAGTCTATGTATTCAGAGGGTAGGGCAACACACTGCACCCTTCCTTGGGAAAGCTAGATGTCCTCAGCGCTCCAACAGCTCCACGGATTCTGTTCTCTAAAGTCCTACATGCCATGGAAGTCTGCCTCATTGCCCTCATTGGAGCTACACTAAGAAACACAATCTGCTTCGCCCTCCTCTAGGAACTCTTACCCAAGGACCCCATACCTATAGGAGAAAGGAGCCTTGCATTCCTAGTGGAACCAAAGCATAGTTTTTCCTGTTACACTGCAGGAATTTAGAATTGGCTTAAGCCCGATAGCATACATAGAACGTTCCAAGGACGAGGGAGTTCGATACATGAAGAACACCCTGTGAAGAAAACTTGTTTCAGCAAGGGACCAGGGTGTAGCTAGGGTCCTTTTGACTTGTGAGAAATCAGAACGTGTTCGGCTGCATGTTCACCAGAAAAAACACCTGATGCCACAAACCTTGCTCTCCCATTTTAAAAGCTCTATGCGTGCTGCACTGAAGATACCTAAATAACACTGTTTTTGACTGGCCTCTAGTCACTGTGGGCAGCCCTCTGGAGAGAAATGGAGTTTTCTCTAAGGAAACACGGTGCTTCCATAGCATGTGTGGGAGCTCCTCCATTCATGCTCTAGAGCTACAGGGAAATTTGACGTGAGTCCGAGCCTCAAGCTAAGGCCTGAAAAGCCCTGGTGAAGCGAAAGCGTGTAGCAGTTTCCATTAGGTCGTATTGGCAGTTCTGCTTTTCTTTAACGTTTCTTCACTTTTCCAGACACTAGGCACCCTCGTGTAGGCACTCTTTTCCCTACAAATACAGCGAGTACCAGCAGGCTCCTCTGCCTTTCTAAGAAACATCCAGGCTCAGTAGTCTTTCCCAGTCAGTCTATGTATTCAGAGGGTAGGGCAACACACTGCACCCTTCCTTTGAAAAGCTAGATGTCCTCAGTGCTCCAACAGCTCCACGAATTCTGTTCTCTCACGTCCTACATGCCATGGAAGTCTGCCTCATTGCCCTCATTGGAGCTACACTAAGAAACACAATCTGCTTCGCCTTCCTCTAGGAACTCTTACCCTAGGACCCCATACCTACCGGAGAAAGGAGACTTGCATTCCTAGTGGAACCAAAGCACAGTTTTTACTGTTACACTGCAGGACTTTAGAATAGGCATAGGCTCGATAGCATACATACAACGTTCCAAGGACGAGGGAGTTCGATACATGCAGAACACCCTGTGAAGAAAACTTGTTTCAGACGGGACCAGGGTGTAGCTAGAGTCCTTTTGACTTGTGAGAAATCAGAACGTGTTCGGCTGCATGTTCACCATAAAAGAACACCTGATGGCACAAACCTTGCTTTCCCATTTTAAAAGCTCTATCCATGCTGCACTGAAGATACCTACATAACACTGTTTTTGACTGGCCTCTAGTCACTGTGGGCAGCCCTCTGGAAAGAAAAGGAGTTTTCTCTAAGGAAACACGGTGCTTCCATAGCATGGGTGGGAGCTCCTCCTGTCATGCTCTAGAGCTACAGGGAAACTTGACGTGAGTCCTTGCCTCAAGCTAAAGCCTGAAAAGCCCTGCTGAAGCGAAAGCGCTTATCAGTTTCCATTATGTCGTATTCGCCGTTCTGCTTTACTTTAACGATTCTTCACTTTTCCAGACACTAGGCACCCTCGTGTAGGCATCCTTTTTCCTACAAATACAGTGAGTACCAGCAGTCTCCTTTTCCCTTCCAAGAAACATCCAGGCCTAGAAGTCTTTATCAGTCACTCTATGTATTCAGAGGGTAGGGCAACTCGCTGCACCCTTCCTTAGGAAGCTAGACGGACTCAGCTCTTCCACAGCTCCAGGGATTCTGTTCTCTCACATTCTACATGCCATGGAAGTCTGCCTCATTGCCCTCTTTGGAGCTACACTAAGACACAATCTGCTTCGCCTTCCTTCTAGGGACTCTTACCCAAGGACCCCATACCTACAGGAGAAAGGAGGCTTGCATTCCTACTGGAACAAAATCACAGATTTTCCTGTTACACTGCAGGACTTTAGAATAGGCTTAGGCCTGATGGCAAACATAGAACGTTCCCAGGATGAGGGAGTTCGATACATGCAGAACACCCCGCGAAGAAAAGTTGATTCAGCAAGGGGCCAGGGTGTAGCTAAAGTCCCTTTTGACTTGTTAGAAATCAGAAGGTGTTCGGCTGCATGTTCACCGGAAAAGAACACCTGATGCCACAAACCTTGCTCTCCCATTTTAAAAGCTCTATGCGTGCTGCACTGAAGATACCTAAATAACACTGTTTTTGACTGGCCTCTAGTCACTGTGGGCAGCCCTCTGGAGAGAAATGGAGTTTTCTCTAAGGAAACACGGTGCTTCCATAGCATGTGTGGGAGCTCCTCCATTCATGCTCTAGAGCTACAGGGAAATTTGACCAGAGTCCTTGCCTCAAGCTAAAGCCTGAAAAGCCCTGCTGAAGCGAAAGCATGTAGCAGTTTCCATTAGGTCGTATTCGCAGTTCTGCTTTACTTTAAGGTTTTTCACTTTTCCAGACACTAGGCAGCCTCGTGTAGGCACTCTTTTTCCTACAAATACAGTGAGTACCAGCAGTCTCCTTTGCCCTTCTAAGAAACATCCAGACCTAGAAGCCTTTCCCAGTCACTCTATGTGTTCAGAGTGTAGGGCAACTCGCTGTCCCCTTCCTTAGGAAGTTAGATGGACTCAGCTCTTCAACAGTTCCAGGGATTCTGTTCTCTCACGTCCTACAACCCATGGAAGTCTGCCTCATTGCCCTCATTGGAGCTACACTAAGAAACACAATCTGCTTCGCCTTCCTTCTAGGAACTCTTACCCAAGGATCCCATACTTACAGGGGAAAGGAGCCTTGCATTCCTACAGGAACCAATGCAAAGTTTTTCCTGTTACTCTGCAGGACTTTAGAATAGGCTTAGGCCCGAAGGGTTACATAGAGCGTTCCAAGGATGAGAGAGTTCGCTACATGCAGAACACCCTGTGAAGAAAAGTTGATTCCGCAAGGGACCATGGTGTAGCGAGAGTCTCTTTTGACTTGTTAGAAATCAGAAGGGTTTCGATAGCATGGTCACCGGAAAGGAAGACCTGATTGCACAAACCTTACTTTCCCATTTTAAAAGCTTTATCCATGCTGCACTGAAGATACCTAAATAACACTGATTTTGACTGGCCTCTAGTTACTGTAGGCAGCCCTCTGGAAAGAAAAGCAGTTTTCTCTAAGGAAACACGGTGCTTCGATAGCCTGGGTGGGAGCTCCTCCTGTCTCGCTCTAGAGCTACAGGGAAACTTGACGTGAGTCCTTGCCTCAAGCTAAGGCCTGACAAGCCCTGGTGAAGCAAAAGCGTGTAGCAGTTTCCATTAGGTCGTATTCGCAGTTCTGCTTTTCTTTAACGTTTCTTCACTTTTCCAGACACTAGGCACCCTCGTGTAGGCACTCTTTTCCCTACAAATACAGTGAGTACCAGCAGGCTCCTCTGCCTTTCTAAGAAACATCCAGGCTCAGTAGTCTTTCCCAGTCAGTCTATGTATTCAGAGGGTAGGGCAACACACTGCACCCTTCCTTTGAAAAGCTAGATGTCCTCAGTGCTCCAACAGCTCCACGAATTCTGTTCTCTCACGTCCTACATGCCATGGAAGTCTGCCTCATTGCCCTCATTGGAGCTACACTAAGAAACACAATCTGCTTCGCCTTCCTCTAGGAACTCTTACCCTAGGACCCCATACCTACCGGAGAAAGGAGACTTGCATTCCTAGTGGAACCAAAGCATAGTTTTTCCTGTTACACTGCAGGAATTTAGAATTGGCTTAAGCCCGATAGCATACATAGAACGTTCCAAGGACGAGGGAGTTCGATACATGAAGAACACCCTGTGAAGAAAACTTGTTTCAGCAAGGGACCAGGGTGTAGCTAGGGTCCTTTTGACTTGTGAGAAATCAGAACGTGTTCGGCTGCATGTTCACCAGAAAAAACACCTGATGCCACAAACCTTGCTCTCCCATTTTAAAAGCTCTATGCGTGCTGCACTGAAGATACCTAAATAACACTGTTTTTGACTGGCCTCTAGTCACTGTGGGCAGCCCTCTGGAGAGAAATGGAGTTTTCTCTAAGGAAACACGGTGCTTCCATAGCATGTGTGGGAGCTCCTCCATTCATGCTCTAGAGCTACAGGGAAATTTGACGTGAGTCCTTGCCTCAAGCTAAGGCCTGACTAGCCCTGGTGAAGCGAAAGCGTGTAGCAGTTTCCATTAGGTCGTACTCGCAGTTCTGCTTTTCTTTAACGTTTCTTCACTTTTCCAGACACTAGGCACCCTCGTGTAGGCACTCTTTTCCCTACAAATACAGTGAGTACCAGCAGGCTCCTCTGCCTTTCTAAGAAACATCCAGGCTCAGTAGTCTTTCCCAGTCAGTCTATGTATTCAGAGGGTAGGGCAACACACTGCACCCTTCCTTTGAAAAGCTAGATGTCCTCAGTGCTCCAACAGCTCCACGAATTCTGTTCTCTCACGTCCTACATGCCATGGAAGTCTGCCTCATTGCCCTCATTGGAGCTACACTAAGAAACACAATCTGCTTCGCCTTCCTCTAGGAACTCTTACCCTAGGACCCCATACCTACCGGAGAAAGGAGACTTGCATTCCTAGTGGAACCAAAGCACAGTTTTTCCTGTTACACTGCAGGACTTTAGAATAGGCATAGGCTCGATAGCATACATAGAACGTTCCAAGGACGAGGGAGTTCGATACATGCAGAACACCCTGTGAAGAAAACTTGTTTCAGACGGGACCAGGGTGTAGCTAGAGTCCTTTTGACTTGTGAGAAATCAGAACGTGTTCGGCTGCATGTTCACCATAAAAGAACACCTGATGGCACAAACCTTGCTTTCCCATTTTAAAAGCTCTATCCATGCTGCACTGAAGATACCTACATAACACTGTTTTTGACTGGCCTCTAGTCACTGTGGGCAGCCCTCTGGAAAGAAAAGGAGTTTTCTCTAAGGAAACACGGTGCTTCCATAGCATGGGTGGGAGCTCCTCCTGTCATGCTCTAGAGCTACAGGGAAACTTGACGTGAGTCCTTGCCTCAAGCTAAAGCCTGAAAAGCCCTGCTGAAGCGAAAGCGCTTATCAGTTTCCATTATGTCGTATTCGCCGTTCTGCTTTACTTTAACGATTCTTCACTTTTCCAGACACTAGGCACCCTCGTGTAGGCATCCTTTTTCCTACAAATACAGTGAGTACCAGCAGTCTCCTTTTCCCTTCCAAGAAACATCCAGGCCTAGAAGTCTTTATCAGTCACTCTATGTATTCAGAGGGTAGGGCAACTCGCTGCACCCTTCCTTAGGAAGCTAGACGGACTCAGCTCTTCCACAGCTCCAGGGATTCTGTTCTCTCACATTCTACATGCCATGGAAGTCTGCCTCATTGCCCTCTTTGGAGCTACACTAAGAAACACAATCTGCTTCGCCTTCCTTCTAGGGACTCTTACCCAAGGACCCCATACCTACAGGAGAAAGGAGGCTTGCATTCCTACTGGAACAAAATCACAGATTTTCCTGTTACACTGCAGGACTTTAGAATAGGCTTAGGCCTGATGGCAAACATAGAACGTTCCCAGGATGAGGGAGTTCGATACATGCAGAACACCCCGCGAAGAAAAGTTGATTCAGCAAGGGGCCAGGGTGTAGCTAAAGTCCCTTTTGACTTGTTAGAAATCAGAAGGTGTTCGGCTGCATGTTCACCGGAAAAGAACACCTGATGCCACAAACCTTGCTCTCCCATTTTAAAAGCTGTATGCGTGCTGCACTGAAGATACCTAAATAACACTGTTTTTGACTGGCCTCTAGTCACTGTGGGCAGCCCTCTGGAGAGAAATGGAGTTTTCTCTAAGGAAACACGGTGCTTCCATAGCATGTGTGGGAGCTCCTCCATTCATGCTCTAGAGCTACAGGGAAATTTGACCAGAGTCCTTGCCTCAAGCTAAAGCCTGAAAAGCCCTGCTGAAGCGAAAGCATGTAGCAGTTTCCATTAGGTCGTATTCGCAGTTCTGCTTTACTTTAAGGTTTTTCACTTTTCCAGACACTAGGCAGCCTCGTGTAGGCACTCTTTTTCCTACAAATACAGTGAGTACCAGCAGTCTCCTTTGCCCTTCTAAGAAACATCCAGACCTAGAAGCCTTTCCCAGTCACTCTATGTGTTCAGCGTGTAGGGCAACTCGCTGTCCCCTTCCTTAGGAAGTTAGATGGACTCAGCTCTTCAACAGTCCCAGGGATTCTGTTCTCTCACGTCCTACAACCCATGGAAGTCTGCCTCATTGCCCTCATTGGAGCTACACTAAGAAACACAATCTGCTTCGCCTTCCTTCTAGGAACTCTTACCCAAGGATCCCATACCTACAGGAGAAAGGAGGCTTGCATTCCGACAGGAACCAATGCAAAGTTTTTCCTGTTACCCTGCAGGACTTTAGAATCGGCTTAGGCCCGAAGGGTTACATAGAGCGTTCCAAGGATGAGAGAGTTCGCTACATGCAGAACACCCTGTGAAGAAAAGTTGATTCCGCAAGGGACCATGGTGTAGCGAGAGTCTCTTTTGACTTGTTAGAAATCAGAAGGGTTTCGATAGCATGGTCACCGGAAAGGAAGACCTGATTGCACAAACCTTACTTTCCCATTTTAAAAGCTTTATCCATGCTGCACTGAAGATACCTAAATAACACTGTTTTTGACTGGCCTCTAGTTACTGTAGGCAGCCCTCTGGAAAGAAAAGCAGTTTTCTCTAAGGAAACACGGTGCTTCGATAGCCTGGGTGGGAGCTCCTCCTGTCTCGCTCTAGAGCTACAGGGAAACTTGACGTGAGTCCTTGCCTCAAGCTAAGGCCTGACAAGCCCTGTTGAAGGGAAAGCGCTTAGCAGTTTCCATTAGGTCGTACTCGCAGTTCTGCTTTACTTTAACGTTTCTTCACTTTTCTAGACACGTATCAGCCTCCTGTAGGCACACTTTTGCCTACAAATACAGTGAGTACCAGCAGGCTCCTCTGCCTTTCTAAGAAACATCCAGGCTCAGTAGTCTTTCCCAGTCAGTCTATGTATTCAGAGGGTAGGGCAACACACTGCACCCTTCCTTGAGAAAGCTAGATGTCCTCAGCGCTCCAACAGCTCCACGGATTCTGTTCTCTAAAGTCCTACATGCCATGGAAGTCTGCCTCATTGCCCTCATTGGAGCTACACTAAGAAACACAATCTGCTTCGCCCTCCTCTAGGAACTCTTACCCAAGGACCCCATACCTATAGGAGAAAGGAGCCTTGCATTCCTAGTGGAACCAAAGCATAGTTTTTCCTGTTACACTGCAGGAATTTAGAATTGGCTTAAGCCCGATAGCATACATAGAACGTTCCAAGGATGAGGGAGTTCGATACATGAAGAACACCCTGTGAAGAAAACTTGTTTCAGCAAGGGACCAGGGTGTAGCTAGGGTCCTTTTGACTTGTGAGAAATCAGAACGTGTTCGGCTGCATGTTCACCAGAAAAAACACCTGATGCCACAAACCTTGCTCTCCCATTTTAAAAGCTCTATGCGTGCTGCACTGAAGATACCTAAATAACACTGTTTTTGACTGGCCTCTAGTGACTGTGGGCAGCCCTCTGGAGAGAAATGGAGTTTTCTCTAAGGAAACACGGTGCTTCCATAGCATGTGTGGGAGCTCCTCCATTCATGCTCTAGAGCTACAGGGAAATTTGACGTGAGTCCTTGCCTCAAGCTAAGGCCTGACAAGCCCTGGTGAAGCGAAAGCGTGTAGCAGTTTCCATTAGGTCGTACTCGCAGTTCTGCTTTTCTTTAACGTTTCTTCACTTTTCCAGACACTAGGCACCCTCGTGTAGGCACTCTTTTCCCTACAAATACAGTGAGTACCAGCAGGCTCCTCTGCCTTTCTAAGAAACATCCAGGCTCAGTAGTCTTTCCCAGTCAGTCTATGTATTCAGAGGGTAGGGCAACACACTGCACCCTTCCTTTGAAAAGCTAGATGTCCTCAGTGCTCCAACAGCTCCACGAATTCTGTTCTCTCATGTCCTACATGCCATGGAAGTCTGCCTCATTGCCCTCATTGGAGCTACACTAAGAAACACAATCTGCTTCGCCTTCCTCTAGGAACTCTTACCCTAGGACCCCATACCTACCGGAGAAAGGAGACTTGCATTCCTAGTGGAACCAAAGCACAGTTTTTCCTGTTACACTGCAGGACTTTAGAATAGGCATAGGCTCGATAGCATACATAGAACGTTCCAAGGACGAGGGAGTTCGATACATGCAGAACACCCTGTGAAGAAAACTTGTTTCAGACGGGACCAGGGTGTAGCTAGAGTCCTTTTGACTTGTGAGAAATCAGAACGTGTTCGGCTGCATGTTCACCAGAAAAAACACCTGATGCCACAAACCTTGCTCTCCCATTTTAAAAGCTCTATGCGTGCTGCACTGAAGATACCTACATAACACTGTTTTTGACTGGCCTCTAGTGACTGTGGGCAGCCCTCTGGAGAGAAATGGAGTTTTCTCTAAGGAAACACGGTGCTTCCATAGCATGTGTGGGAGCTCCTCCATTCATGCTCTAGAGCTACAGGGAAATTTGACGTGAGTCCTTGCCTCAAGCTAAGGCCTGACTAGCCCTGGTGAAGCGAAAGCGTGTAGCAGTTTCCATTAGGTCGTACTCGCAGTTCTGCTTTTCTTTAACGTTTCTTCACTTTTCCAGACACTAGGCACCCTCGTGTAGGCACTCTTTTCCCTACAAATACAGCGAGTACCAGCAGGCTCCTCTGCCTTTCTAAGAAACATCCAGGCTCAGTAGTCTTTCCCAGTCAGTCTATGTATTCAGAGGGTAGGGCAACACACTGCACCCTTCCTTTGAAAAGCTAGATGTCCTCAGTGCTCCAACAGCTCCACAAATTCTGTTCTCTCACGTCCTACATGCCATGGAAGTCTGCCTCATTGCCCTCATTGGAGCTACACTAAGAAACACAATCTGCTTCGCCTTCCTCTAGGAACTCTTACCCTAGGACCCCATACCTACCGGAGAAAGGAGACTTGCATTCCTAGTGGAACCAAAGCACAGTTTTTCCTGTTACACTGCAGGACTTTAGAATAGGCATAGGCTCGATAGCATACATAGAACGTTCCAAGGACGAGGGAGTTCGATACATGCAGAACACCCTGTGAAGAAAACTTGTTTCAGACGGGACCAGGGTGTAGCTAGAGTCCTTTTGACTTGTGAGAAATCAGAACGTGTTCGGCTGCATGTTCACCATAAAAGAACACCTGATGGCACAAACCTTGCTTTCCCATTTTAAAAGCTCTATCCATGCTGCACTGAAGATACCTACATAACACTGTTTTTGACTGGCCTCTAGTCACTGTGGGCAGCCCTCTGGAAAGAAAAGGAGTTTTCTCTAAGGAAACACGGTGCTTCCATAGCATGGGTGGGAGCTCCTCCTGTCATGCTCTAGAGCTACAGGGAAACTTGACGTGAGTCCTTGCCTCAAGCTAAAGCCTGAAAAGCCCTGCTGAAGCGAAAGCGCTTATCAGTTTCCATTATGTCGTATTCGCCGTTCTGCTTTACTTTAACGATTCTTCACTTTTCCAGACACTAGGCACCCTCGTGTAGGCATCCTTTTTCCTACAAATACAGTGAGTACCAGCAGTCTCCTTTTCCCTTCCAAGAAACATCCAGGCCTAGAAGTCTTTATCAGTCACTCTATGTATTCAGAGGGTAGGGCAACTCGCTGCACCCTTCCTTAGGAAGCTAGACGGACTCAGCTCTTCCACAGCTCCAGGGATTCTGTTCTCTCACATTCTACATGCCATGGAAGTCTGCCTCATTGCCCTCTTTGGAGCTACACTAAGACACAATCTGCTTCGCCTTCCTTCTAGGGACTCTTACCCAAGGACCCCATACCTACAGGAGAAAGGAGGCTTGCATTCCTACTGGAACAAAATCACAGATTTTCCTGTTACACTGCAGGACTTTAGAATAGGCTTAGGCCTGATGGCAAACATAGAACGTTCCCAGGATGAGGGAGTTCGATACATGCAGAACACCCCGCGAAGAAAAGTTGATTCAGCAAGGGGCCAGGGTGTAGCTAAAGTCCCTTTTGACTTGTTAGAAATCAGAAGGTGTTCGGCTGCATGTTCACCGGAAAAGAACACCTGATGCCACAAACCTTGCTCTCCCATTTTAAAAGCTCTATGCGTGCTGCACTGAAGATACCTAAATAACACTGTTTTTGACTGGCCTCTAGTCACTGTGGGCAGCCCTCTGGAGAGAAATGGAGTTTTCTCTAAGGAAACACGGTGCTTCCATAGCATGTGTGGGAGCTCCTCCATTCATGCTCTAGAGCTACAGGGAAATTTGACCAGAGTCCTTGCCTCAAGCTAAAGCCTGAAAAGCCCTGCTGAAGCGAAAGCATGTAGCAGTTTCCATTAGGTCGTATTCGCAGTTCTGCTTTACTTTAAGGTTTTTCACTTTTCCAGACACTAGGCAGCCTCGTGTAGGCACTCTTTTTCCTACAAATACAGTGAGTACCAGCAGTCTCCTTTGCCCTTCTAAGAAACATCCAGACCTAGAAGCCTTTCCCAGTCACTCTATGTGTTCAGAGTGTAGGGCAACTCGCTGTCCCCTTCCTTAGGAAGTTAGATGGACTCAGCTCTTCAACAGTTCCAGGGATTCTGTTCTCTCACGTCCTACAACCCATGGAAGTCTGCCTCATTGCCCTCATTGGAGCTACACTAAGAAACACAATCTGCTTCGCCTTCCTTCTAGGAACTCTTACCCAAGGATCCCATACTTATAGGGGAAAGGAGCCTTGCATTCCTACAGGAACCAATGCAAAGTTTTTCCTGTTACTCTGCAGGACTTTAGAATAGGCTTAGGCCCGAAGGGTTACATAGAGCGTTCCAAGGATGAGAGAGTTCGCTACATGCAGAACACCCTGTGAAGAAAAGTTGATTCCGCAAGGGACCATGGTGTAGCGAGAGTCTCTTTTGACTTGTTAGAAATCAGAAGGGTTTCGATAGCATGGTCACCGGAAAGGAAGACCTGATTGCACAAACCTTACTTTCCCATTTTAAAAGCTTTATCCATGCTGCACTGAAGATACCTAAATAACACTGATTTTGACTGGCCTCTAGTTACTGTAGGCAGCCCTCTGGAAAGAAAAGCAGTTTTCTCTAAGGAAACACGGTGCTTCGATAGCCTGGGTGGGAGCTCCTCCTGTCTCGCTCTAGAGCTACAGGGAAACTTGACGTGAGTCCTTGCCTCAAGCTAAGGCCTGACAAGCCCTGGTGAAGCAAAAGCGTGTAGCAGTTTCCATTAGGTCGTATTCGCAGTTCTGCTTTTCTTTAACGTTTCTTCACTTTTCCAGACACTAGGCACCCTCGTGTAGGCACTCTTTTCCCTACAAATACAGTGAGTACCAGCAGGCTCCTCTGCCTTTCTAAGAAACATCCAGGCTCAGTAGTCTTTCCCAGTCAGTCTATGTATTCAGAGGGTAGGGCAACACACTGCACCCTTCCTTTGAAAAGCTAGATGTCCTCAGTGCTCCAACAGCTCCACGAATTCTGTTCTCTCACGTCCTACATGCCATGGAAGTCTGCCTCATTGCCCTCATTGGAGCTACACTAAGAAACACAATCTGCTTCGCCTTCCTCTAGGAACTCTTACCCTAGGACCCCATACCTACCGGAGAAAGGAGACTTGCATTCCTAGTGGAACCAAAGCATAGTTTTTCCTGTTACACTGCAGGAATTTAGAATTGGCTTAAGCCCGATAGCATACATAGAACGTTCCAAGGACGAGGGAGTTCGATACATGAAGAACACCCTGTGAAGAAAACTTGTTTCAGCAAGGGACCAGGGTGTAGCTAGGGTCCTTTTGACTTGTGAGAAATCAGAACGTGTTCGGCTGCATGTTCACCAGAAAAAACACCTGATGCCACAAACCTTGCTCTCCCATTTTAAAAGCTCTATGCGTGCTGCACTGAAGATACCTAAATAACACTGTTTTTGACTGGCCTCTAGTCACTGTGGGCAGCCCTCTGGAGAGAAATGGAGTTTTCTCTAAGGAAACACGGTGCTTCCATAGCATGTGTGGGAGCTCCTCCATTCATGCTCTAGAGCTACAGGGAAATTTGACGTGAGTCCTTGCCTCAAGCTAAGGCCTGACTAGCCCTGGTGAAGCGAAAGCGTGTAGCAGTTTCCATTAGGTCGTACTCGCAGTTCTGCTTTTCTTTAACGTTTCTTCACTTTTCCAGACACTAGGCACCCTCGTGTAGGCACTCTTTTCCCTACAAATACAGTGAGTACCAGCAGGCTCCTCTGCCTTTCTAAGAAACATCCAGGCTCAGTAGTCTTTCCCAGTCAGTCTATGTATTCAGAGGGTAGGGCAACACACTGCACCCTTCCTTTGAAAAGCTAGATGTCCTCAGTGCTCCAACAGCTCCACGAATTCTGTTCTCTCACGTCCTACATGCCATGGAAGTCTGCCTCATTGCCCTCATTGGAGCTACACTAAGAAACACAATCTGCTTCGCCTTCCTCTAGGAACTCTTACCCTAGGACCCCATACCTACCGGAGAAAGGAGACTTGCATTCCTAGTGGAACCAAAGCACAGTTTTTCCTGTTACACTGCAGGACTTTAGAATAGGCATAGGCTCGATAGCATACATAGAACGTTCCAAGGACGAGGGAGTTCGATACATGCAGAACACCCTGTGAAGAAAACTTGTTTCAGACGGGACCAGGGTGTAGCTAGAGTCCTTTTGACTTGTGAGAAATCAGAACGTGTTCGGCTGCATGTTCACCATAAAAGAACACCTGATGGCACAAACCTTGCTTTCCCATTTTAAAAGCTCTATCCATGCTGCACTGAAGATACCTACATAACACTGTTTTTGACTGGCCTCTAGTCACTGTGGGCAGCCCTCTGGAAAGAAAAGGAGTTTTCTCTAAGGAAACACGGTGCTTCCATAGCATGGGTGGGAGCTCCTCCTGTCATGCTCTAGAGCTACAGGGAAACTTGACGTGAGTCCTTGCCTCAAGCTAAAGCCTGAAAAGCCCTGCTGAAGCGAAAGCGCTTATCAGTTTCCATTATGTCGTATTCGCCGTTCTGCTTTACTTTAACGATTCTTCACTTTTCCAGACACTAGGCACCCTCGTGTAGGCATCCTTTTTCCTACAAATACAGTGAGTACCAGCAGTCTCCTTTTCCCTTCCAAGAAACATCCAGGCCTAGAAGTCTTTATCAGTCACTCTATGTATTCAGAGGGTAGGGCAACTCGCTGCACCCTTCCTTAGGAAGCTAGACGGACTCAGCTCTTCCACAGCTCCAGGGATTCTGTTCTCTCACATTCTACATGCCATGGAAGTCTGCCTCATTGCCCTCTTTGGAGCTACACTAAGAAACACAATCTGCTTCGCCTTCCTTCTAGGGACTCTTACCCAAGGACCCCATACCTACAGGAGAAAGGAGGCTTGCATTCCTACTGGAACAAAATCACAGATTTTCCTGTTACACTGCAGGACTTTAGAATAGGCTTAGGCCTGATGGCAAACATAGAACGTTCCCAGGATGAGGGAGTTCGATACATGCAGAACACCCCGCGAAGAAAAGTTGATTCAGCAAGGGGCCAGGGTGTAGCTAAAGTCCCTTTTGACTTGTTAGAAATCAGAAGGTGTTCGGCTGCATGTTCACCGGAAAAGAACACCTGATGCCACAAACCTTGCTCTCCCATTTTAAAAGCTGTATGCGTGCTGCACTGAAGATACCTAAATAACACTGTTTTTGACTGGCCTCTAGTCACTGTGGGCAGCCCTCTGGAGAGAAATGGAGTTTTCTCTAAGGAAACACGGTGCTTCCATAGCATGTGTGGGAGCTCCTCCATTCATGCTCTAGAGCTACAGGGAAATTTGACCAGAGTCCTTGCCTCAAGCTAAAGCCTGAAAAGCCCTGCTGAAGCGAAAGCATGTAGCAGTTTCCATTAGGTCGTATTCGCAGTTCTGCTTTACTTTAAGGTTTTTCACTTTTCCAGACACTAGGCAGCCTCGTGTAGGCACTCTTTTTCCTACAAATACAGTGAGTACCAGCAGTCTCCTTTGCCCTTCTAAGAAACATCCAGACCTAGAAGCCTTTCCCAGTCACTCTATGTGTTCAGCGTGTAGGGCAACTCGCTGTCCCCTTCCTTAGGAAGTTAGATGGACTCAGCTCTTCAACAGTCCCAGGGATTCTGTTCTCTCACGTCCTACAACCCATGGAAGTCTGCCTCATTGCCCTCATTGGAGCTACACTAAGAAACACAATCTGCTTCGCCTTCCTTCTAGGAACTCTTACCCAAGGATCCCATACCTACAGGAGAAAGGAGGCTTGCATTCCGACAGGAACCAATGCAAAGTTTTTCCTGTTACCCTGCAGGACTTTAGAATCGGCTTAGGCCCGAAGGGTTACATAGAGCGTTCCAAGGATGAGAGAGTTCGCTACATGCAGAACACCCTGTGAAGAAAAGTTGATTCCGCAAGGGACCATGGTGTAGCGAGAGTCTCTTTTGACTTGTTAGAAATCAGAAGGGTTTCGATAGCATGGTCACCGGAAAGGAAGACCTGATTGCACAAACCTTACTTTCCCATTTTAAAAGCTTTATCCATGCTGCACTGAAGATACCTAAATAACACTGATTTTGACTGGCCTCTAGTTACTGTAGGCAGCCCTCTGGAAAGAAAAGCAGTTTTCTCTAAGGAAACACGGTGCTTCGATAGCCTGGGTGGGAGCTCCTCCTGTCTCGCTCTAGAGCTACAGGGAAACTTGACGTGAGTCCTTGCCTCAAGCTAAGGCCTGACAAGCCCTGTTGAAGGGAAAGCGCTTAGCAGTTTCCATTAGGTCGTACTCGCAGTTCTGCTTTACTTTAACGTTTCTTCACTTTTCTAGACACGTATCAGCCTCCTGTAGGCACACTTTTGCCTACAAATACAGTGAGTACCAGCAGGCTCCTCTGCCTTTCTAAGAAACATCCAGGCTCAGTAGTCTTTCCCAGTCAGTCTATGTATTCAGAGGGTAGGGCAACACACTGCACCCTTCCTTGAGAAAGCTAGATGTCCTCAGCGCTCCAACAGCTCCACGGATTCTGTTCTCTAAAGTCCTACATGCCATGGAAGTCTGCCTCATTGCCCTCATTGGAGCTACACTAAGAAACACAATCTGCTTCGCCCTCCTCTAGGAACTCTTACCCAAGGACCCCATACCTATAGGAGAAAGGAGCCTTGCATTCCTAGTGGAACCAAAGCATAGTTTTTCCTGTTACACTGCAGGAATTTAGAATTGGCTTAAGCCCGATAGCATACATAGAACGTTCCAAGGATGAGGGAGTTCGATACATGAAGAACACCCTGTGAAGAAAACTTGTTTCAGCAAGGGACCAGGGTGTAGCTAGGGTCCTTTTGACTTGTGAGAAATCAGAACGTGTTCGGCTGCATGTTCACCAGAAAAAACACCTGATGCCACAAACCTTGCTCTCCCATTTTAAAAGCTCTATGCGTGCTGCACTGAAGATACCTAAATAACACTGTTTTTGACTGGCCTCTAGTGACTGTGGGCAGCCCTCTGGAGAGAAATGGAGTTTTCTCTAAGGAAACACGGTGCTTCCATAGCATGTGTGGGAGCTCCTCCATTCATGCTCTAGAGCTACAGGGAAATTTGACGTGAGTCCTTGCCTCAAGCTAAAGCCTGAAAAGCCCTGGTGAAGCGAAAGCGTGTAGCAGTTTCCATTAGGTCGTACTCGCAGTTCTGCTTTTCTTTAACGTTTCTTCACTTTTCCAGACACTAGGCACCCTCGTGTAGGCACTCTTTTCCCTACAAATACAGTGAGTACCAGCAGGCTCCTCTGCCTTTCTAAGAAACATCCAGGCTCAGTAGTCTTTCCCAGTCAGTCTATGTATTCAGAGGGTAGGGCAACACACTGCACCCTTCCTTTGAAAAGCTAGATGTCCTCAGTGCTCCAACAGCTCCACGAATTCTGTTCTCTCACGTCCTACATGCCATGGAAGTCTGCCTCATTGCCCTCATTGGAGCTACACTAAGAAACACAATCTGCTTCGCCTTCCTCTAGGAACTCTTACCCTAGGACCCCATACCTACCGGAGAAAGGAGACTTGCATTCCTAGTGGAACCAAAGCACAGTTTTTCCTGTTACACTGCAGGACTTTAGAATAGGCATAGGCTCGATAGCATACATAGAACGTTCCAAGGACGAGGGAGTTCGATACATGCAGAACACCCTGTGAAGAAAACTTGTTTCAGACGGGACCAGGGTGTAGCTAGAGTCCTTTTGACTTGTGAGAAATCAGAACGTGTTCGGCTGCATGTTCACCAGAAAAAACACCTGATGCCACAAACCTTGCTGTCCCATTTTAAAAGCTCTATGCGTGCTGCACTGAAGATACCTAAATAACACTGTTTTTGACTGGCCTCTAGTGACTGTGGGCAGCCCTCTGGAGAGAAATGGAGTTTTCTCTAAGGAAACACGGTGCTTCCATAGCATGTGTGGGAGCTCCTCCATTCATGCTCTAGAGCTACAGGGAAATTTGACGTGAGTCCTTGCCTCAAGCTAAGGCCTGACTAGCCCTGGTGAAGCGAAAGCGTGTAGCAGTTTCCATTAGGTCGTACTCGCAGTTCTGCTTTTCTTTAACGTTTCTTCACTTTTCCAGACACTAGGCACCCTCGTGTAGGCACTCTTTTCCCTACAAATACAGCGAGTACCAGCAGGCTCCTCTGCCTTTCTAAGAAACATCCAGGCTCAGTAGTCTTTCCCAGTCAGTCTATGTATTCAGAGGGTAGGGCAACACACTGCACCCTTCCTTTGAAAAGCTAGATGTCCTCAGTGCTCCAACAGCTCCACGAATTCTGTTCTCTCACGTCCTACATGCCATGGAAGTCTGCCTCATTGCCCTCATTGGAGCTACACTAAGAAACACAATCTGCTTCGCCTTCCTCTAGGAACTCTTACCCTAGGACCCCATACCTACCGGAGAAAGGAGACTTGCATTCCTAGTGGAACCAAAGCACAGTTTTTCCTGTTACACTGCAGGACTTTAGAATAGGCATAGGCTCGATAGCATACATAGAACGTTCCAAGGACGAGGGAGTTCGATACATGCAGAACACCCTGTGAAGAAAACTTGTTTCAGACGGGACCAGGGTGTAGCTAGAGTCCTTTTGACTTGTGAGAAATCAGAACGTGTTCGGCTGCATGTTCACCATAAAAGAACACCTGATGGCACAAACCTTGCTTTCCCATTTTAAAAGCTCTATCCATGCTGCACTGAAGATACCTACATAACACTGTTTTTGACTGGCCTCTAGTCACTGTGGGCAGCCCTCTGGAAAGAAAAGGAGTTTTCTCTAAGGAAACACGGTGCTTCCATAGCATGGGTGGGAGCTCCTCCTGTCATGCTCTAGAGCTACAGGGAAACTTGACGTGAGTCCTTGCCTCAAGCTAAAGCCTGAAAAGCCCTGCTGAAGCGAAAGCGCTTATCAGTTTCCATTATGTCGTATTCGCCGTTCTGCTTTACTTTAACGATTCTTCACTTTTCCAGACACTAGGCACCCTCGTGTAGGCATCCTTTTTCCTACAAATACAGTGAGTACCAGCAGTCTCCTTTTCCCTTCCAAGAAACATCCAGGCCTAGAAGTCTTTATCAGTCACTCTATGTATTCAGAGGGTAGGGCAACTCGCTGCACCCTTCCTTAGGAAGCTAGACGGACTCAGCTCTTCCACAGCTCCAGGGATTCTGTTCTCTCACATTCTACATGCCATGGAAGTCTGCCTCATTGCCCTCTTTGGAGCTACACTAAGAAACACAATCTGCTTCGCCTTCCTTCTAGGGACTCTTACCCAAGGACCCCATACCTACAGGAGAAAGGAGGCTTGCATTCCTACTGGAACAAAATCACAGATTTTCCTGTTACACTGCAGGACTTTAGAATAGGCTTAGGCCTGATGGCAAACATAGAACGTTCCCAGGATGAGGGAGTTCGATACATGCAGAACACCCCGCGAAGAAAAGTTGATTCAGCAAGGGGCCAGGGTGTAGCTAAAGTCCCTTTTGACTTGTTAGAAATCAGAAGGTGTTCGGCTGCATGTTCACCGGAAAAGAACACCTGATGCCACAAACCTTGCTCTCCCATTTTAAAAGCTGTATGCGTGCTGCACTGAAGATACCTAAATAACACTGTTTTTGACTGGCCTCTAGTCACTGTGGGCAGCCCTCTGGAGAGAAATGGAGTTTTCTCTAAGGAAACACGGTGCTTCCATAGCATGTGTGGGAGCTCCTCCATTCATGCTCTAGAGCTACAGGGAAATTTGACCAGAGTCCTTGCCTCAAGCTAAAGCCTGAAAAGCCCTGCTGAAGCGAAAGCATGTAGCAGTTTCCATTAGGTCGTATTCGCAGTTCTGCTTTACTTTAAGGTTTTTCACTTTTCCAGACACTAGGCAGCCTCGTGTAGGCACTCTTTTTCCTACAAATACAGTGAGTACCAGCAGTCTCCTTTGCCCTTCTAAGAAACATCCAGACCTAGAAGCCTTTCCCAGTCACTCTATGTGTTCAGCGTGTAGGGCAACTCGCTGTCCCCTTCCTTAGGAAGTTAGATGGACTCAGCTCTTCAACAGTCCCAGGGATTCTGTTCTCTCACGTCCTACAACCCATGGAAGTCTGCCTCATTGCCCTCATTGGAGCTACACTAAGAAACACAATCTGCTTCGCCTTCCTTCTAGGAACTCTTACCCAAGGATCCCATACCTACAGGAGAAAGGAGGCTTGCATTCCGACAGGAACCAATGCAAAGTTTTTCCTGTTACCCTGCAGGACTTTAGAATCGGCTTAGGCCCGAAGGGTTACATAGAGCGTTCCAAGGATGAGAGAGTTCGCTACATGCAGAACACCCTGTGAAGAAAAGTTGATTCCGCAAGGGACCATGGTGTAGCGAGAGTCTCTTTTGACTTGTTAGAAATCAGAAGGGTTTCGATAGCATGGTCACCGGAAAGGAAGACCTGATTGCACAAACCTTACTTTCCCATTTTAAAAGCTTTATCCATGCTGCACTGAAGATACCTAAATAACACTGATTTTGACTGGCCTCTAGTTACTGTAGGCAGCCCTCTGGAAAGAAAAGCAGTTTTCTCTAAGGAAACACGGTGCTTCGATAGCCTGGGTGGGAGCTCCTCCTGTCTCGCTCTAGAGCTACAGGGAAACTTGACGTGAGTCCTTGCCTCAAGCTAAGGCCTGACAAGCCCTGTTGAAGGGAAAGCGCTTAGCAGTTTCCATTAGGTCGTACTCGCAGTTCTGCTTTACTTTAACGTTTCTTCACTTTTCTAGACACGTATCAGCCTCCTGTAGGCACACTTTTGCCTACAAATACAGTGAGTACCAGCAGGCTCCTCTGCCTTTCTAAGAAACATCCAGGCTCAGTAGTCTTTCCCAGTCAGTCTATGTATTCAGAGGGTAGGGCAACACACTGCACCCTTCCTTGAGAAAGCTAGATGTCCTCAGCGCTCCAACAGCTCCACGGATTCTGTTCTCTAAAGTCCTACATGCCATGGAAGTCTGCCTCATTGCCCTCATTGGAGCTACACTAAGAAACACAATCTGCTTCGCCCTCCTCTAGGAACTCTTACCCAAGGACCCCATACCTATAGGAGAAAGGAGCCTTGCATTCCTAGTGGAACCAAAGCATAGTTTTTCCTGTTACACTGCAGGAATTTAGAATTGGCTTAAGCCCGATAGCATACATAGAACGTTCCAAGGATGAGGGAGTTCGATACATGAAGAACACCCTGTGAAGAAAACTTGTTTCAGCAAGGGACCAGGGTGTAGCTAGGGTCCTTTTGACTTGTGAGAAATCAGAACGTGTTCGGCTGCATGTTCACCAGAAAAAACACCTGATGCCACAAACCTTGCTCTCCCATTTTAAAAGCTCTATGCGTGCTGCACTGAAGATACCTAAATAACACTGTTTTTGACTGGCCTCTAGTGACTGTGGGCAGCCCTCTGGAGAGAAATGGAGTTTTCTCTAAGGAAACACGGTGCTTCCATAGCATGTGTGGGAGCTCCTCCATTCATGCTCTAGATCTACAGGGAAATTTGACGTGAGTCCTTGCCTCAAGCTAAAGCCTGAAAAGCCCTGGTGAAGCGAAAGCGTGTAGCAGTTTCCATTAGGTCGTACTCGCAGTTCTGCTTTTCTTTAACGTTTCTTCACTTTTCCAGACACTAGGCACCCTCGTGTAGGCACTCTTTTCCCTACAAATACAGCGAGTACCAGCAGGCTCCTCTGCCTTTCTAAGAAACATCCAGGCTCAGTAGTCTTTCCCAGTCAGTCTATGTATTCAGAGGGTAGGGCAACACACTGCACCCTTCCTTTGAAAAGCTAGATGTCCTCAGTGCTCCAACAGCTCCACGAATTCTGTTCTCTCACGTCCTACATGCCATGGAAGTCTGCCTCATTGCCCTCATTGGAGCTACACTAAGAAACACAATCTGCTTCGCCTTCCTCTAGGAACTCTTACCCTAGGACCCCATACCTACCGGAGAAAGGAGACTTGCATTCCTAGTGGAACCAAAGCACAGTTTTTCCTGTTACACTGCAGGACTTTAGAATAGGCATAGGCTCGATAGCATACATAGAACGTTCCAAGGACGAGGGAGTTCGATACATGCAGAACACCCTGTGAAGAAAACTTGTTTCAGACGGGACCAGGGTGTAGCTAGAGTCCTTTTGACTTGTGAGAAATCAGAACGTGTTCGGCTGCATGTTCACCATAAAAGAACACCTGATGGCACAAACCTTGCTTTCCCATTTTAAAAGCTCTATCCATGCTGCACTGAAGATACCTACATAACACTGTTTTTGACTGGCCTCTAGTCACTGTGGGCAGCCCTCTGGAAAGAAAAGGAGTTTTCTCTAAGGAAACACGGTGCTTCCATAGCATGGGTGGGAGCTCCTCCTGTCATGCTCTAGAGCTACAGGGAAACTTGACGTGAGTCCTTGCCTCAAGCTAAAGCCTGAAAAGCCCTGCTGAAGCGAAAGCGCTTATCAGTTTCCATTATGTCGTATTCGCCGTTCTGCTTTACTTTAACGATTCTTCACTTTTCCAGACACTAGGCACCCTCGTGTAGGCATCCTTTTTCCTACAAATACAGTGAGTACCAGCAGTCTCCTTTTCCCTTCCAAGAAACATCCAGGCCTAGAAGTCTTTATCAGTCACTCTATGTATTCAGAGGGTAGGGCAACTCGCTGCACCCTTCCTTAGGAAGCTAGACGGACTCAGCTCTTCCACAGCTCCAGGGATTCTGTTCTCTCACATTCTACATGCCATGGAAGTCTGCCTCATTGCCCTCTTTGGAGCTACACTAAGAAACACAATCTGCTTCGCCTTCCTTCTAGGGACTCTTACCCAAGGACCCCATACCTACAGGAGAAAGGAGGCTTGCATTCCTACTGGAACAAAATCACAGATTTTCCTGTTACACTGCAGGACTTTAGAATAGGCTTAGGCCTGATGGCAAACATAGAACGTTCCCAGGATGAGGGAGTTCGATACATGCAGAACACCCCGCGAAGAAAAGTTGATTCAGCAAGGGGCCAGGGTGTAGCTAAAGTCCCTTTTGACTTGTTAGAAATCAGAAGGTGTTCGGCTGCATGTTCACCGGAAAAGAACACCTGATGCCACAAACCTTGCTCTCCCATTTTAAAAGCTGTATGCGTGCTGCACTGAAGATACCTAAATAACACTGTTTTTGACTGGCCTCTAGTCACTGTGGGCAGCCCTCTGGAGAGAAATGGAGTTTTCTCTAAGGAAACACGGTGCTTCCATAGCATGGGTGGGAGCTCCTCCATTCATGCTCTAGAGCTACAGGGAAATTTGACGAGAGTCCTTGCCTCAAGCTAAAGCCTGAAAAGCCCTGCTGAAGCGAAAGCATGTAGCAGTTTCCATTAGGTCGTATTCGCAGTTCTGCTTTACTTTAAGGTTTTTCACTTTTCCAGACACTAGGCAGCCTCGTGTAGGCACTCTTTTTCCTACAAATACAGTGAGTACCAGCAGTCTCCTTTGCCCTTCTAAGAAACATCCAGACCTAGAAGCCTTTCCCAGTCACTCTATGTGTTCAGCGTGTAGGGCAACTCGCTGTCCCCTTCCTTAGGAAGTTAGATGGACTCAGCTCTTCAACAGTTCCAGGGATTCTGTTCTCTCACGTCCTACAACCCATGGAAGTCTGCCTCATTGCCCTCATTGGAGCTACACTAAGAAACACAATCTGCTTCGCCTTCCTTCTAGGAACTCTTACCCAAGGATCCCATACCTACAGGAGAAAGGAGGCTTGCATTCCGACAGGAACCAATGCAATGTTTTTCCTGTTACCCTGCAGGACTTTAGAATCGGCTTAGGCCCGAAGGGTTACATAGAGCGTTCCAAGGATGAGAGAGTTCGCTACATGCAGAACACCCTGTGAAGAAAAGTTGATTCCGCAAGGGACCATGGTGTAGCTAGAGTCTCTTTTGACTTGTTAGAAATCAGAAGGGTTTCGATAGCATGGTCACCGGAAAGGAAGACCTGATTGCACAAACCTTACTTTCCCATTTTAAAAGCTTTATCCATGCTGCACTGAAGATACCTAAATAACACTGTTTTTGACTGGCCTCTAGTTACTGTAGGCAGCCCTCTGGAAAGAAAAGCAGTTTTCTCTAAGGAAACACGGTGCTTCGATAGCCTGGGTGGGAGCTCCTCCTGTCTCGCTCTAGAGCTACAGGGAAACTTGACGTGAGTCCTTGCCTCAAGCTAAGGCCTGACAAGCCCTGCTGAAGGGAAAGCGCTTAGCAGTTTCCATTAGGTCGTACTCGCAGTTCTGCTTTACTTTAACGTTTCTTCACTTTTCTAGACACGTATCAGCCTCCTGTAGGCACACTTTTGCCTACAAATACAGTGAGTACCAGCAGGCTCCTCTGCCTTTCTAAGAAACATCCAGGCTCAGTAGTCTTTCCCAGTCAGTCTATGTATTCAGAGGGTAGGGCAACACACTGCACCCTTCCTTGGGAAAGCTAGATGTCCTCAGCGCTCCAACAGCTCCACGGATTCTGTTCTCTAAAGTCCTACATGCCATGGAAGTCTGCCTCATTGCCCTCATTGGAGCTACACTAAGAAACACAATCTGCTTCGCCCTCCTCTAGGAACTCTTACCCAAGGACCCCATACCTATAGGAGAAAGGAGCCTTGCATTCCTAGTGGAACCAAAGCATAGTTTTTCCTGTTACACTGCAGGAATTTAGAATTGGCTTAAGCCCGATAGCATACATAGAACGTTCCAAGGACGAGGGAGTTCGATACATGAAGAACACCCTGTGAAGAAAACTTGTTTCAGCAAGGGACCAGGGTGTAGCTAGGGTCCTTTTGACTTGTGAGAAATCAGAACGTGTTCGGCTGCATGTTCACCAGAAAAAACACCTGATGCCACAAACCTTGCTTTCCCATTTTAAAAGCTCTATCCATGCTGCACTGAAGATACCTACATAACACTGTTTTTGACTGGCCTCTAGTCACTGTGGGCAGCCCTCTGGAAAGAAAAGGAGTTTTCTCTAAGGAAACACGGTGCTTCCATAGCATGGGTGGGAGCTCCTCCTGTCATGCTCTAGAGCTACAGGGAAACTTGACGTGAGTCCTTGCCTCAAGCTAAAGCCTGAAAAGCCCTGCTGAAGCGAAAGCGCTTATCAGTTTCCATTATGTCGTATTCGCCGTTCTGCTTTACTTTAACGATTCTTCACTTTTCCAGACACTAGGCACCCTCGTGTAGGCATCCTTTTTCCTACAAATACAGTGAGTACCAGCAGTCTCCTTTTCCCTTCCAAGAAACATCCAGGCCTAGAAGTCTTTATCAGTCACTCTATGTATTCAGAGGGTAGGGCAACTCGCTGCACCCTTCCTTAGGAAGCTAGACGGACTCAGCTCTTCCACAGCTCCAGGGATTCTGTTCTCTCACATTCTACATGCCATGGAAGTCTGCCTCATTGCCCTCTTTGGAGCTACACTAAGAAACACAATCTGCTTCGCCTTCCTTCTAGGGACTCTTACCCAAGGACCCCATACCTACAGGAGAAAGGAGGCTTGCATTCCTACTGGAACAAAATCACAGATTTTCCTGTTACACTGCAGGACTTTAGAATAGGCTTAGGCCTGATGGCAAACATAGAACGTTCCCAGGATGAGGGAGTTCGATACATGCAGAACACCCCGCGAAGAAAAGTTGATTCAGCAAGGGGCCAGGGTGTAGCTAAAGTCCCTTTTGACTTGTTAGAAATCAGAAGGTGTTCGGCTGCATGTTCACCGGAAAAGAACACCTGATGCCACAAACCTTGCTCTCCCATTTTAAAAGCTGTATGCGTGCTGCACTGAAGATACCTAAATAACACTGTTTTTGACTGGCCTCTAGTCACTGTGGGCAGCCCTCTGGAGAGAAATGGAGTTTTCTCTAAGGAAACACGGTGCTTCCATAGCATGGGTGGGAGCTCCTCCATTCATGCTCTAGAGCTACAGGGAAATTTGACGAGAGTCCTTGCCTCAAGCTAAAGCCTGAAAAGCCCTGCTGAAGCGAAAGCATGTAGCAGTTTCCATTAGGTCGTATTCGCAGTTCTGCTTTACTTTAAGGTTTTTCACTTTTCCAGACACTAGGCAGCCTCGTGTAGGCACTCTTTTTCCTACAAATACAGTGAGTACCAGCAGTCTCCTTTGCCCTTCTAAGAAACATCCAGACCTAGAAGCCTTTCCCAGTCACTCTATGTGTTCAGCGTGTAGGGCAACTCGCTGTCCCCTTCCTTAGGAAGTTAGATGGACTCAGCTCTTCAACAGTTCCAGGGATTCTGTTCTCTCACG
This sequence comes from Balaenoptera ricei, assembly GCF_028023285.1. Lineage (NCBI taxonomy): Eukaryota > Metazoa > Chordata > Mammalia > Artiodactyla > Balaenopteridae > Balaenoptera > Balaenoptera ricei. The sequence continues at coordinate 40,122 of NW_026777787.1, forward strand.
TCCTACAACCCATGGAAGTCTGCCTCATTGCCCTCATTGGAGCTACACTAAGAAACACAATCTGCTTCGCCTTCCTTCTAGGAACTCTTACCCAAGGATCCCATACCTACAGGAGAAAGGAGGCTTGCATTCCGACAGGAACCAATGCAATGTTTTTCCTGTTACCCTGCAGGACTTTAGAATCGGCTTAGGCCCGAAGGGTTACATAGAGCGTTCCAAGGATGAGAGAGTTCGCTACATGCAGAACACCCTGTGAAGAAAAGTTGATTCCGCAAGGGACCATGGTGTAGCGAGAGTCTCTTTTGACTTGTTAGAAATCAGAAGGGTTTCGATAGCATGGTCACCGGAAAGGAAGACCTGATTGCACAAACCTTACTTTCCCATTTTAAAAGCTTTATCCATGCTGCACTGAAGATACCTAAATAACACTGATTTTGACTGGCCTCTAGTTACTGTAGGCAGCCCTCTGGAAAGAAAAGCAGTTTTCTCTAAGGAAACACGGTGCTTCGATAGCCTGGGTGGGAGCTCCTCCTGTCTCGCTCTAGAGCTACAGGGAAACTTGACGTGAGTCCTTGCCTCAAGCTAAGGCCTGACAAGCCCTGCTGAAGGGAAAGCGCTTAGCAGTTTCCATTAGGTCGTACTCGCAGTTCTGCTTTACTTTAACGTTTCTTCACTTTTCTAGACACGTATCAGCCTCCTGTAGGCACACTTTTGCCTACAAATACAGTGAGTACCAGCAGGCTCCTCTGCCTTTCTAAGAAACATCCAGGCTCAGTAGTCTTTCCCAGTCAGTCTATGTATTCAGAGGGTAGGGCAACACACTGCACCCTTCCTTGGGAAAGCTAGATGTCCTCAGCGCTCCAACAGCTCCACGGATTCTGTTCTCTAAAGTCCTACATGCCATGGAAGTCTGCCTCATTGCCCTCATTGGAGCTACACTAAGAAACACAATCTGCTTCGCCCTCCTCTAGGAACTCTTACCCAAGGACCCCATACCTATAGGAGAAAGGAGCCTTGCATTCCTAGTGGAACCAAAGCATAGTTTTTCCTGTTACACTGCAGGAATTTAGAATTGGCTTAAGCCCGATAGCATACATAGAACGTTCCAAGGACGAGGGAGTTCGATACATGCAGAACACCCTGTGAAGAAAACTTGTTTCAGACGGGACCAGGGTGTAGCTAGAGTCCTTTTGACTTGTGAGAAATCAGAACGTGTTCGGCTGCATGTTCACCATAAAAGAACACCTGATGGCACAAACCTTGCTTTCCCATTTTAAAAGCTCTATCCATGCTGCACTGAAGATACCTACATAACACTGTTTTTGACTGGCCTCTAGTCACTGTGGGCAGCCCTCTGGAAAGAAAAGGAGTTTTCTCTAAGGAAACACGGTGCTTCCATAGCATGGGTGGGAGCTCCTCCTGTCATGCTCTAGAGCTACAGGGAAACTTGACGTGAGTCCTTGCCTCAAGCTAAAGCCTGAAAAGCCCTGCTGAAGCGAAAGCGCTTATCAGTTTCCATTATGTCGTATTCGCCGTTCTGCTTTACTTTAACGATTCTTCACTTTTCCAGACACTAGGCACCCTCGTGTAGGCATCCTTTTTCCTACAAATACAGTGAGTACCAGCAGTCTCCTTTTCCCTTCCAAGAAACATCCAGGCCTAGAAGTCTTTATCAGTCACTCTATGTATTCAGAGGGTAGGGCAACTCGCTGCACCCTTCCTTAGGAAGCTAGACGGACTCAGCTCTTCCACAGCTCCAGGGATTCTGTTCTCTCACATTCTACATGCCATGGAAGTCTGCCTCATTGCCCTCTTTGGAGCTACACTAAGAAACACAATCTGCTTCGCCTTCCTTCTAGGGACTCTTACCCAAGGACCCCATACCTACAGGAGAAAGGAGGCTTGCATTCCTACTGGAACAAAATCACAGATTTTCCTGTTACACTGCAGGACTTTAGAATAGGCTTAGGCCTGATGGCAAACATAGAACGTTCCCAGGATGAGGGAGTTCGATACATGCAGAACACCCCGCGAAGAAAAGTTGATTCAGCAAGGGGCCAGGGTGTAGCTAAAGTCCCTTTTGACTTGTTAGAAATCAGAAGGTGTTCGGCTGCATGTTCACCGGAAAAGAACACCTGATGCCACAAACCTTGCTCTCCCATTTTAAAAGCTGTATGCGTGCTGCACTGAAGATACCTAAATAACACTGTTTTTGACTGGCCTCTAGTCACTGTGGGCAGCCCTCTGGAGAGAAATGGAGTTTTCTCTAAGGAAACACGGTGCTTCCATAGCATGGGTGGGAGCTCCTCCATTCATGCTCTAGAGCTACAGGGAAATTTGACGAGAGTCCTTGCCTCAAGCTAAAGCCTGAAAAGCCCTGCTGAAGCGAAAGCATGTAGCAGTTTCCATTAGGTCGTATTCGCAGTTCTGCTTTACTTTAAGGTTTTTCACTTTTCCAGACACTAGGCAGCCTCGTGTAGGCACTCTTTTTCCTACAAATACAGTGAGTACCAGCAGTCTCCTTTGCCCTTCTAAGAAACATCCAGACCTAGAAGCCTTTCCCAGTCACTCTATGTGTTCAGCGTGTAGGGCAACTCGCTGTCCCCTTCCTTAGGAAGTTAGATGGACTCAGCTCTTCAACAGTTCCAGGGATTCTGTTCTCTCACGTCCTACAACCCATGGAAGTCTGCCTCATTGCCCTCATTGGAGCTACACTAAGAAACACAATCTGCTTCGCCTTCCTTCTAGGAACTCTTACCCAAGGATCCCATACCTACAGGAGAAAGGAGGCTTGCATTCCGACAGGAACCAATGCAAAGTTTTTCCTGTTACCCTGCAGGACTTTAGAATCGGCTTAGGCCCGAAGGGTTACATAGAGCGTTCCAAGGATGAGAGAGTTCGCTACATGCAGAACACCCTGTGAAGAAAAGTTGATTCCGCAAGGGACCATGGTGTAGCGAGAGTCTCTTTTGACTTGTTAGAAATCAGAAGGGTTTCGATAGCATGGTCACCGGAAAGGAAGACCTGATTGCACAAACCTTACTTTCCCATTTTAAAAGCTTTATCCATGCTGCACTGAAGATACCTAAATAACACTGTTTTTGACTGGCCTCTAGTTACTGTAGGCAGCCCTCTGGAAAGAAAAGCAGTTTTCTCTAAGGAAACACGGTGCTTCGATAGCCTGGGTGGGAGCTCCTCCTGTCTCGCTCTAGAGCTACAGGGAAACTTGACGTGAGTCCTTGCCTCAAGCTAAGGCCTGACAAGCCCTGCTGAAGGGAAAGCGCTTAGCAGTTTCCATTAGGTCGTACTCGCAGTTCTGCTTTACTTTAACGTTTCTTCACTTTTCTAGACACGTATCAGCCTCCTGTAGGCACACTTTTGCCTACAAATACAGTGAGTACCAGCAGGCTCCTCTGCCTTTCTAAGAAACATCCAGGCTCAGTAGTCTTTCCCAGTCAGTCTATGTATTCAGAGGGTAGGGCAACACACTGCACCCTTCCTTGGGAAAGCTAGATGTCCTCAGCGCTCCAACAGCTCCACGGATTCTGTTCTCTAAAGTCCTACATGCCATGGAAGTCTGCCTCATTGCCCTCATTGGAGCTACACTAAGAAACACAATCTGCTTCGCCCTCCTCTAGGAACTCTTACCCAAGGACCCCATACCTATAGGAGAAAGGAGCCTTGCATTCCTAGTGGAACCAAAGCATAGTTTTTCCTGTTACACTGCAGGAATTTAGAATTGGCTTAAGCCCGATAGCATACATAGAACGTTCCAAGGACGAGGGAGTTCGATACATGCAGAACACCCTGTGAAGAAAACTTGTTTCAGACGGGACCAGGGTGTAGCTAGAGTCCTTTTGACTTGTGAGAAATCAGAACGTGTTCGGCTGCATGTTCACCATAAAAGAACACCTGATGGCACAAACCTTGCTTTCCCATTTTAAAAGCTCTATCCATGCTGCACTGAAGATACCTACATAACACTGTTTTTGACTGGCCTCTAGTCACTGTGGGCAGCCCTCTGGAAAGAAAAGGAGTTTTCTCTAAGGAAACACGGTGCTTCCATAGCATGGGTGGGAGCTCCTCCTGTCATGCTCTAGAGCTACAGGGAAACTTGACGTGAGTCCTTGCCTCAAGCTAAAGCCTGAAAAGCCCTGCTGAAGCGAAAGCGCTTATCAGTTTCCATTATGTCGTATTCGCCGTTCTGCTTTACTTTAACGATTCTTCACTTTTCCAGACACTAGGCACCCTCGTGTAGGCATCCTTTTTCCTACAAATACAGTGAGTACCAGCAGTCTCCTTTTCCCTTCCAAGAAACATCCAGGCCTAGAAGTCTTTATCAGTCACTCTATGTATTCAGAGGGTAGGGCAACTCGCTGCACCCTTCCTTAGGAAGCTAGACGGACTCAGCTCTTCCACAGCTCCAGGGATTCTGTTCTCTCACATTCTACATGCCATGGAAGTCTGCCTCATTGCCCTCTTTGGAGCTACACTAAGAAACACAATCTGCTTCGCCTTCCTTCTAGGGACTCTTACCCAAGGACCCCATACCTACAGGAGAAAGGAGGCTTGCATTCCTACTGGAACAAAATCACAGATTTTCCTGTTACACTGCAGGACTTTAGAATAGGCTTAGGCCTGATGGCAAACATAGAACGTTCCCAGGATGAGGGAGTTCGATACATGCAGAACACCCCGCGAAGAAAAGTTGATTCAGCAAGGGGCCAGGGTGTAGCTAAAGTCCCTTTTGACTTGTTAGAAATCAGAAGGTGTTCGGCTGCATGTTCACCGGAAAAGAACACCTGATGCCACAAACCTTGCTCTCCCATTTTAAAAGCTGTATGCGTGCTGCACTGAAGATACCTAAATAACACTGTTTTTGACTGGCCTCTAGTCACTGTGGGCAGCCCTCTGGAGAGAAATGGAGTTTTCTCTAAGGAAACACGGTGCTTCCATAGCATGGGTGGGAGCTCCTCCATTCATGCTCTAGAGCTACAGGGAAATTTGACGAGAGTCCTTGCCTCAAGCTAAAGCCTGAAAAGCCCTGCTGAAGCGAAAGCATGTAGCAGTTTCCATTAGGTCGTATTCGCAGTTCTGCTTTACTTTAAGGTTTTTCACTTTTCCAGACACTAGGCAGCCTCGTGTAGGCACTCTTTTTCCTACAAATACAGTGAGTACCAGCAGTCTCCTTTGCCCTTCTAAGAAACATCCAGACCTAGAAGCCTTTCCCAGTCACTCTATGTGTTCAGCGTGTAGGGCAACTCGCTGTCCCCTTCCTTAGGAAGTTAGATGGACTCAGCTCTTCAACAGTTCCAGGGATTCTGTTCTCTCACGTCCTACAACCCATGGAAGTCTGCCTCATTGCCCTCATTGGAGCTACACTAAGAAACACAATCTGCTTCGCCTTCCTTCTAGGAACTCTTACCCAAGGATCCCATACCTACAGGAGAAAGGAGGCTTGCATTCCGACAGGAACCAATGCAAAGTTTTTCCTGTTACCCTGCAGGACTTTAGAATCGGCTTAGGCCCGAAGGGTTACATAGAGCGTTCCAAGGATGAGAGAGTTCGCTACATGCAGAACACCCTGTGAAGAAAAGTTGATTCCGCAAGGGACCATGGTGTAGCGAGAGTCTCTTTTGACTTGTTAGAAATCAGAAGGGTTTCGATAGCATGGTCACCGGAAAGGAAGACCTGATTGCACAAACCTTACTTTCCCATTTTAAAAGCTTTATCCATGCTGCACTGAAGATACCTAAATAACACTGTTTTTGACTGGCCTCTAGTTACTGTAGGCAGCCCTCTGGAAAGAAAAGCAGTTTTCTCTAAGGAAACACGGTGCTTCGATAGCCTGGGTGGGAGCTCCTCCTGTCTCGCTCTAGAGCTACAGGGAAACTTGACGTGAGTCCTTGCCTCAAGCTAAGGCCTGACAAGCCCTGCTGAAGGGAAAGCGCTTAGCAGTTTCCATTAGGTCGTACTCGCAGTTCTGCTTTACTTTAACGTTTCTTCACTTTTCTAGACACGTATCAGCCTCCTGTAGGCACACTTTTGCCTACAAATACAGTGAGTACCAGCAGGCTCCTCTGCCTTTCTAAGAAACATCCAGGCTCAGTAGTCTTTCCCAGTCAGTCTATGTATTCAGAGGGTAGGGCAACACACTGCACCCTTCCTTGGGAAAGCTAGATGTCCTCAGCGCTCCAACAGCTCCACGGATTCTGTTCTCTAAAGTCCTACATGCCATGGAAGTCTGCCTCATTGCCCTCATTGGAGCTACACTAAGAAACACAATCTGCTTCGCCCTCCTCTAGGAACTCTTACCCAAGGACCCCATACCTATAGGAGAAAGGAGCCTTGCATTCCTAGTGGAACCAAAGCATAGTTTTTCCTGTTACACTGCAGGAATTTAGAATTGGCTTAAGCCCGATAGCATACATAGAACGTTCCAAGGACGAGGGAGTTCGATACATGAAGAACACCCTGTGAAGAAAACTTGTTTCAGCAAGGGACCAGGGTGTAGCTAGGGTCCTTTTGACTTGTGAGAAATCAGAACGTGTTCGGCTGCATGTTCACCAGAAAAAACACCTGATGCCACAAACCTTGCTCTCCCATTTTAAAAGCTCTATGCGTGCTGCACTGAAGATACCTAAATAACACTGTTTTTGACTGGCCTCTAGTCACTGTGGGCAGCCCTCTGGAGAGAAATGGAGTTTTCTCTAAGGAAACACGGTGCTTCCATAGCATGTGTGGGAGCTCCTCCATTCATGCTCTAGAGCTACAGGGAAATTTGACGTGAGTCCGAGCCTCAAGCTAAGGCCTGAAAAGCCCTGGTGAAGCGAAAGCGTGTAGCAGTTTCCATTAGGTCGTATTGGCAGTTCTGCTTTTCTTTAACGTTTCTTCACTTTTCCAGACACTAGGCACCCTCGTGTAGGCACTCTTTTCCCTACAAATACAGTGAGTACCAGCAGGCTCCTCTGCCTTTCTAAGAAACATCCAGGCTCAGTAGTCTTTCCCAGTCAGTCTATGTATTCAGAGGGTAGGGCAACACACTGCACCCTTCCTTTGAAAAGCTAGATGTCCTCAGTGCTCCAACAGCTCCACGAATTCTGTTCTCTCACGTCCTACATGCCATGGAAGTCTGCCTCATTGCCCTCATTGGAGCTACACTAAGAAACACAATCTGCTTCGCCTTCCTCTAGGAACTCTTACCCTAGGACCCCATACCTACCGGAGAAAGGAGACTTGCATTCCTAGTGGAACCAAAGCACAGTTTTTCCTGTTACACTGCAGGACTTTAGAATAGGCATAGGCTCGATAGCATACATACAACGTTCCAAGGACGAGGGAGTTCGATACATGCAGAACACCCTGTGAAGAAAACTTGTTTCAGACGGGACCAGGGTGTAGCTAGAGTCCTTTTGACTTGTGAGAAATCAGAACGTGTTCGGCTGCATGTTCACCATAAAAGAACACCTGATGGCACAAACCTTGCTTTCCCATTTTAAAAGCTCTATCCATGCTGCACTGAAGATACCTACATAACACTGTTTTTGACTGGCCTCTAGTCACTGTGGGCAGCCCTCTGGAAAGAAAAGGAGTTTTCTCTAAGGAAACACGGTGCTTCCATAGCATGGGTGGGAGCTCCTCCTGTCATGCTCTAGAGCTACAGGGAAACTTGACGTGAGTCCTTGCCTCAAGCTAAAGCCTGAAAAGCCCTGCTGAAGCGAAAGCGCTTATCAGTTTCCATTATGTCGTATTCGCCGTTCTGCTTTACTTTAACGATTCTTCACTTTTCCAGACACTAGGCACCCTCGTGTAGGCATCCTTTTTCCTACAAATACAGTGAGTACCAGCAGTCTCCTTTTCCCTTCCAAGAAACATCCAGGCCTAGAAGTCTTTATCAGTCACTCTATGTATTCAGAGGGTAGGGCAACTCGCTGCACCCTTCCTTAGGAAGCTAGACGGACTCAGCTCTTCCACAGCTCCAGGGATTCTGTTCTCTCACATTCTACATGCCATGGAAGTCTGCCTCATTGCCCTCTTTGGAGCTACACTAAGAAACACAATCTGCTTCGCCTTCCTTCTAGGGACTCTTACCCAAGGACCCCATACCTACAGGAGAAAGGAGGCTTGCATTCCTACTGGAACAAAATCACAGATTTTCCTGTTACACTGCAGGACTTTAGAATAGGCTTAGGCCTGATGGCAAACATAGAACGTTCCCAGGATGAGGGAGTTCGATACATGCAGAACACCCCGCGAAGAAAAGTTGATTCAGCAAGGGGCCAGGGTGTAGCTAAAGTCCCTTTTGACTTGTTAGAAATCAGAAGGTGTTCGGCTGCATGTTCACCGGAAAAGAACACCTGATGCCACAAACCTTGCTCTCCCATTTTAAAAGCTGTATGCGTGCTGCACTGAAGATACCTAAATAACACTGTTTTTGACTGGCCTCTAGTCACTGTGGGCAGCCCTCTGGAGAGAAATGGAGTTTTCTCTAAGGAAACACGGTGCTTCCATAGCATGGGTGGGAGCTCCTCCATTCATGCTCTAGAGCTACAGGGAAATTTGACGAGAGTCCTTGCCTCAAGCTAAAGCCTGAAAAGCCCTGCTGAAGCGAAAGCATGTAGCAGTTTCCATTAGGTCGTATTCGCAGTTCTGCTTTACTTTAAGGTTTTTCACTTTTCCAGACACTAGGCAGCCTCGTGTAGGCACTCTTTTTCCTACAAATACAGTGAGTACCAGCAGTCTCCTTTGCCCTTCTAAGAAACATCCAGACCTAGAAGCCTTTCCCAGTCACTCTATGTGTTCAGCGTGTAGGGCAACTCGCTGTCCCCTTCCTTAGGAAGTTAGATGGACTCAGCTCTTCAACAGTTCCAGGGATTCTGTTCTCTCACGTCCTACAACCCATGGAAGTCTGCCTCATTGCCCTCATTGGAGCTACACTAAGAAACACAATCTGCTTCGCCTTCCTTCTAGGAACTCTTACCCAAGGATCCCATACCTACAGGAGAAAGGAGGCTTGCATTCCGACAGGAACCAATGCAAAGTTTTTCCTGTTACCCTGCAGGACTTTAGAATCGGCTTAGGCCCGAAGGGTTACATAGAGCGTTCCAAGGATGAGAGAGTTCGCTACATGCAGAACACCCTGTGAAGAAAAGTTGATTCCGCAAGGGACCATGGTGTAGCGAGAGTCTCTTTTGACTTGTTAGAAATCAGAAGGGTTTCGATAGCATGGTCACCGGAAAGGAAGACCTGATTGCACAAACCTTACTTTCCCATTTTAAAAGCTTTATCCATGCTGCACTGAAGATACCTAAATAACACTGTTTTTGACTGGCCTCTAGTTACTGTAGGCAGCCCTCTGGAAAGAAAAGCAGTTTTCTCTAAGGAAACACGGTGCTTCGATAGCCTGGGTGGGAGCTCCTCCTGTCTCGCTCTAGAGCTACAGGGAAACTTGACGTGAGTCCTTGCCTCAAGCTAAGGCCTGACAAGCCCTGCTGAAGGGAAAGCGCTTAGCAGTTTCCATTAGGTCGTACTCGCAGTTCTGCTTTACTTTAACGTTTCTTCACTTTTCTAGACACGTATCAGCCTCCTGTAGGCACACTTTTGCCTACAAATACAGTGAGTACCAGCAGGCTCCTCTGCCTTTCTAAGAAACATCCAGGCTCAGTAGTCTTTCCCAGTCAGTCTATGTATTCAGAGGGTAGGGCAACACACTGCACCCTTCCTTGGGAAAGCTAGATGTCCTCAGCGCTCCAACAGCTCCACGGATTCTGTTCTCTAAAGTCCTACATGCCATGGAAGTCTGCCTCATTGCCCTCATTGGAGCTACACTAAGAAACACAATCTGCTTCGCCCTCCTCTAGGAACTCTTACCCAAGGACCCCATACCTATAGGAGAAAGGAGCCTTGCATTCCTAGTGGAACCAAAGCACAGTTTTTCCTGTTACACTGCAGGACTTTAGAATAGGCATAGGCTCGATAGCATACATAGAACGTTCCAAGGACGAGGGAGTTCGATACATGCAGAACACCCTGTGAAGAAAACTTGTTTCAGACGGGACCAGGGTGTAGCTAGAGTCCTTTTGACTTGTGAGAAATCAGAACGTGTTCGGCTGCATGTTCACCATAAAAGAACACCTGATGGCACAAACCTTGCTTTCCCATTTTAAAAGCTCTATCCATGCTGCACTGAAGATACCTACATAACACTGTTTTTGACTGGCCTCTAGTCACTGTGGGCAGCCCTCTGGAAAGAAAAGGAGTTTTCTCTAAGGAAACACGGTGCTTCCATAGCATGGGTGGGAGCTCCTCCTGTCATGCTCTAGAGCTACAGGGAAACTTGACGTGAGTCCTTGCCTCAAGCTAAAGCCTGAAAAGCCCTGCTGAAGCGAAAGCGCTTATCAGTTTCCATTATGTCGTATTCGCCGTTCTGCTTTACTTTAACGATTCTTCACTTTTCCAGACACTAGGCACCCTCGTGTAGGCATCCTTTTTCCTACAAATACAGTGAGTACCAGCAGTCTCCTTTTCCCTTCCAAGAAACATCCAGGCCTAGAAGTCTTTATCAGTCACTCTATGTATTCAGAGGGTAGGGCAACTCGCTGCACCCTTCCTTAGGAAGCTAGACGGACTCAGCTCTTCCACAGCTCCAGGGATTCTGTTCTCTCACATTCTACATGCCATGGAAGTCTGCCTCATTGCCCTCTTTGGAGCTACACTAAGAAACACAATCTGCTTCGCCTTCCTTCTAGGGACTCTTACCCAAGGACCCCATACCTACAGGAGAAAGGAGGCTTGCATTCCTACTGGAACAAAATCACAGATTTTCCTGTTACACTGCAGGACTTTAGAATAGGCTTAGGCCTGATGGCAAACATAGAACGTTCCCAGGATGAGGGAGTTCGATACATGCAGAACACCCCGCGAAGAAAAGTTGATTCAGCAAGGGGCCAGGGTGTAGCTAAAGTCCCTTTTGACTTGTTAGAAATCAGAAGGTGTTCGGCTGCATGTTCACCGGAAAAGAACACCTGATGCCACAAACCTTGCTCTCCCATTTTAAAAGCTGTATGCGTGCTGCACTGAAGATACCTAAATAACACTGTTTTTGACTGGCCTCTAGTCACTGTGGGCAGCCCTCTGGAGAGAAATGGAGTTTTCTCTAAGGAAACACGGTGCTTCCATAGCATGGGTGGGAGCTCCTCCATTCATGCTCTAGAGCTACAGGGAAATTTGACGAGAGTCCTTGCCTCAAGCTAAAGCCTGAAAAGCCCTGCTGAAGCGAAAGCATGTAGCAGTTTCCATTAGGTCGTATTCGCAGTTCTGCTTTACTTTAAGGTTTTTCACTTTTCCAGACACTAGGCAGCCTCGTGTAGGCACTCTTTTTCCTACAAATACAGTGAGTACCAGCAGTCTCCTTTGCCCTTCTAAGAAACATCCAGACCTAGAAGCCTTTCCCAGTCACTCTATGTGTTCAGCGTGTAGGGCAACTCGCTGTCCCCTTCCTTAGGAAGTTAGATGGACTCAGCTCTTCAACAGTTCCAGGGATTCTGTTCTCTCACGTCCTACAACCCATGGAAGTCTGCCTCATTGCCCTCATTGGAGCTACACTAAGAAACACAATCTGCTTCGCCTTCCTTCTAGGAACTCTTACCCAAGGATCCCATACCTACAGGAGAAAGGAGGCTTGCATTCCGACAGGAACCAATGCAAAGTTTTTCCTGTTACCCTGCAGGACTTTAGAATCGGCTTAGGCCCGAAGGGTTACATAGAGCGTTCCAAGGATGAGAGAGTTCGCTACATGCAGAACACCCTGTGAAGAAAAGTTGATTCCGCAAGGGACCATGGTGTAGCGAGAGTCTCTTTTGACTTGTTAGAAATCAGAAGGGTTTCGATAGCATGGTCACCGGAAAGGAAGACCTGATTGCACAAACCTTACTTTCCCATTTTAAAAGCTTTATCCATGCTGCACTGAAGATACCTAAATAACACTGATTTTGACTGGCCTCTAGTTACTGTAGGCAGCCCTCTGGAAAGAAAAGCAGTTTTCTCTAAGGAAACACGGTGCTTCGATAGCCTGGGTGGGAGCTCCTCCTGTCTCGCTCTAGAGCTACAGGGAAACTTGACGTGAGTCCTTGCCTCAAGCTAAGGCCTGACAAGCCCTGTTGAAGGGAAAGCGCTTAGCAGTTTCCGTTAGGTCGTACTCGCAGTTCTGCTTTACTTTAACGTTTCTTCACTTTTCTAGACACGTATCAGCCTCCTGTAGGCACACTTTTGCCTACAAATACAGTGAGTACCAGCAGGCTCCTCTGCCTTTCTAAGAAACATCCAGGCTCAGTAGTCTTTCCCAGTCAGTCTATGAATTCAGAGGGTAGGGCAACACACTGCACCCTTCCTTGAGAAAGCTAGATGTCCTCAGCGCTCCAACAGCTCCACGGATTCTGTTCTCTAAAGTCCTACATGCCATGGAAGTCTGCCTCATTGCCCTCATTGGAGCTACACTAAGAAACACAATCTGCTTCGCCCTCCTCTAGGAACTCTTACCCAAGGACCCCATACCTATAGGAGAAAGGAGACTTGCTTTCCTAGTGGAACCAAAGCATAGTTTTTCCTGTTACACTGCAGGAATTTAGAATTGGCTTAAGCCCGATAGCATACATAGAACGTTCCAAGGATGAGGGAGTTCGATACATGAAGAACACCCTGTGAAGAAAACTTGTTTCAGCAAGGGACCAGGGTGTAGCTAGGGTCCTTTTGACTTGTGAGAAATCAGAACGTGTTCGGCTGCATGTTCACCAGAAAAAACACCTGATGCCACAAACCTTGCTCTCCCATTTTAAAAGCTCTATGCGTGCTGCACTGAAGATACCTAAATAACACTGTTTTTGACTGGCCTCTAGTGACTGTGGGCAGCCCTCTGGAGAGAAATGGAGTTTTCTCTAAGGAAACACGGTGCTTCCATAGCATGTGTGGGAGCTCCTCCATTCATGCTCTAGAGCTACAGGGAAATTTGACGTGAGTCCTTGCCTCAAGCTAAAGCCTGAAAAGCCCTGGTGAAGCGAAAGCGTGTAGCAGTTTCCATTAGGTCGTACTCGCAGTTCTGCTTTTCTTTAACGTTTCTTCACTTTTCCAGACACTAGGCACCCTCGTGTAGGCACTCTTTTCCCTACAAATACAGCGAGTACCAGCAGGCTCCTCTGCCTTTCTAAGAAACATCCAGGCTCAGTAGTCTTTCCCAGTCAGTCTATGTATTCAGAGGGTAGGGCAACACACTGCACCCTTCCTTTGAAAAGCTAGATGTCCTCAGTGCTCCAACAGCTCCACGAATTCTGTTCTCTCACGTCCTACATGCCATGGAAGTCTGCCTCATTGCCCTCATTGGAGCTACACTAAGAAACACAATCTGCTTCGCCTTCCTCTAGGAACTCTTACCCTAGGACCCCATACCTACCGGAGAAAGGAGACTTGCATTCCTAGTGGAACCAAAGCACAGTTTTTCCTGTTACACTGCAGGACTTTAGAATAGGCATAGGCTCGATAGCATACATAGAACGTTCCAAGGACGAGGGAGTTCGATACATGCAGAACACCCTGTGAAGAAAACTTGTTTCAGACGGGACCAGGGTGTAGCTAGAGTCCTTTTGACTTGTGAGAAATCAGAACGTGTTCGGCTGCATGTTCACCATAAAAGAACACCTGATGGCACAAACCTTGCTTTCCCATTTTAAAAGCTCTATCCATGCTGCACTGAAGATACCTACATAACACTGTTTTTGACTGGCCTCTAGTCACTGTGGGCAGCCCTCTGGAAAGAAAAGGAGTTTTCTCTAAGGAAACACGGTGCTTCCATAGCATGGGTGGGAGCTCCTCCTGTCATGCTCTAGAGCTACAGGGAAACTTGACGTGAGTCCTTGCCTCAAGCTAAAGCCTGAAAAGCCCTGCTGAAGCGAAAGCGCTTATCAGTTTCCATTATGTCGTATTCGCCGTTCTGCTTTACTTTAACGATTCTTCACTTTTCCAGACACTAGGCACCCTCGTGTAGGCATCCTTTTTCCTACAAATACAGTGAGTACCAGCAGTCTCCTTTTCCCTTCCAAGAAACATCCAGGCCTAGAAGTCTTTATCAGTCACTCTATGTATTCAGAGGGTAGGGCAACTCGCTGCACCCTTCCTTAGGAAGCTAGACGGACTCAGCTCTTCCACAGCTCCAGGGATTCTGTTCTCTCACATTCTACATGCCATGGAAGTCTGCCTCATTGCCCTCTTTGGAGCTACACTAAGAAACACAATCTGCTTCGCCTTCCTTCTAGGGACTCTTACCCAAGGACCCCATACCTACAGGAGAAAGGAGGCTTGCATTCCTACTGGAACAAAATCACAGATTTTCCTGTTACACTGCAGGACTTTAGAATAGGCTTAGGCCTGATGGCAAACATAGAACGTTCCCAGGATGAGGGAGTTCGATACATGCAGAACACCCCGCGAAGAAAAGTTGATTCAGCAAGGGGCCAGGGTGTAGCTAAAGTCCCTTTTGACTTGTTAGAAATCAGAAGGTGTTCGGCTGCATGTTCACCGGAAAAGAACACCTGATGCCACAAACCTTGCTCTCCCATTTTAAAAGCTGTATGCGTGCTGCACTGAAGATACCTAAATAACACTGTTTTTGACTGGCCTCTAGTCACTGTGGGCAGCCCTCTGGAGAGAAATGGAGTTTTCTCTAAGGAAACACGGTGCTTCCATAGCATGGGTGGGAGCTCCTCCATTCATGCTCTAGAGCTACAGGGAAATTTGACGAGAGTCCTTGCCTCAAGCTAAAGCCTGAAAAGCCCTGCTGAAGCGAAAGCATGTAGCAGTTTCCATTAGGTCGTATTCGCAGTTCTGCTTTACTTTAAGGTTTTTCACTTTTCCAGACACTAGGCAGCCTCGTGTAGGCACTCTTTTTCCTACAAATACAGTGAGTACCAGCAGTCTCCTTTGCCCTTCTAAGAAACATCCAGACCTAGAAGCCTTTCCCAGTCACTCTATGTGTTCAGCGTGTAGGGCAACTCGCTGTCCCCTTCCTTAGGAAGTTAGATGGACTCAGCTCTTCAACAGTTCCAGGGATTCTGTTCTCTCACGTCCTACAACCCATGGAAGTCTGCCTCATTGCCCTCATTGGAGCTACACTAAGAAACACAATCTGCTTCGCCTTCCTTCTAGGAACTCTTACCCAAGGATCCCATACCTACAGGGGAAAGGAGGCTTGCATTCCGACAGGAACCAATGCAAAGTTTTTCCTGTTACCCTGCAGGACTTTAGAATCGGCTTAGGCCCGAAGGGTTACATAGAGCGTTCCAAGGATGAGAGAGTTCGCTACATGCAGAACACCCTGTGAAGAAAAGTTGATTCCGCAAGGGACCATGGTGTAGCGAGAGTCTCTTTTGACTTGTTAGAAATCAGAAGGGTTTCGATAGCATGGTCACCGGAAAGGAAGACCTGATTGCACAAACCTTACTTTCCCATTTTAAAAGCTTTATCCATGCTGCACTGAAGATACCTAAATAACACTGTTTTTGACTGGCCTCTAGTTACTGTAGGCAGCCCTCTGGAAAGAAAAGCAGTTTTCTCTAAGGAAACACGGTGCTTCGATAGCCTGGGTGGGAGCTCCTCCTGTCTCGCTCTAGAGCTACAGGGAAACTTGACGTGAGTCCTTGCCTCAAGCTAAGGCCTGACAAGCCCTGCTGAAGGGAAAGCGCTTAGCAGTTTCCATTAGGTCGTACTCGCAGTTCTGCTTTACTTTAACGTTTCTTCACTTTTCTAGACACGTATCAGCCTCCTGTAGGCACACTTTTGCCTACAAATACAGTGAGTACCAGCAGGCTCCTCTGCCTTTCTAAGAAACATCCAGGCTCAGTAGTCTTTCCCAGTCAGTCTATGTATTCAGAGGGTAGGGCAACACACTGCACCCTTCCTTGGGAAAGCTAGATGTCCTCAGCGCTCCAACAGCTCCACGGATTCTGTTCTCTAAAGTCCTACATGCCATGGAAGTCTGCCTCATTGCCCTCATTGGAGCTACACTAAGAAACACAATCTGCTTCGCCCTCCTCTAGGAACTCTTACCCAAGGACCCCATACCTATAGGAGAAAGGAGCCTTGCATTCCTAGTGGAACCAAAGCATAGTTTTTCCTGTTACACTGCAGGAATTTAGAATTGGCTTAAGCCCGATAGCATACATAGAACGTTCCAAGGACGAGGGAGTTCGATACATGAAGAACACCCTGTGAAGAAAACTTGTTTCAGCAAGGGACCAGGGTGTAGCTAGGGTCCTTTTGACTTGTGAGAAATCAGAACGTGTTCGGCTGCATGTTCACCAGAAAAAACACCTGATGCCACAAACCTTGCTCTCCCATTTTAAAAGCTCTATGCGTGCTGCACTGAAGATACCTAAATAACACTGTTTTTGACTGGCCTCTAGTCACTGTGGGCAGCCCTCTGGAGAGAAATGGAGTTTTCTCTAAGGAAACACGGTGCTTCCATAGCATGTGTGGGAGCTCCTCCATTCATGCTCTAGAGCTACAGGGAAATTTGACGTGAGTCCGAGCCTCAAGCTAAGGCCTGAAAAGCCCTGGTGAAGCGAAAGCGTGTAGCAGTTTCCATTAGGTCGTATTGGCAGTTCTGCTTTTCTTTAACGTTTCTTCACTTTTCCAGACACTAGGCACCCTCGTGTAGGCACTCTTTTCCCTACAAATACAGTGAGTACCAGCAGGCTCCTCTGCCTTTCTAAGAAACATCCAGGCTCAGTAGTCTTTCCCAGTCAGTCTATGTATTCAGAGGGTAGGGCAACACACTGCACCCTTCCTTTGAAAAGCTAGATGTCCTCAGTGCTCCAACAGCTCCACGAATTCTGTTCTCTCACGTCCTACATGCCATGGAAGTCTGCCTCATTGCCCTCATTGGAGCTACACTAAGAAACACAATCTGCTTCGCCTTCCTCTAGGAACTCTTACCCTAGGACCCCATACCTACCGGAGAAAGGAGACTTGCATTCCTAGTGGAACCAAAGCACAGTTTTTCCTGTTACACTGCAGGACTTTAGAATAGGCATAGGCTCGATAGCATACATACAACGTTCCAAGGACGAGGGAGTTCGATACATGCAGAACACCCTGTGAAGAAAACTTGTTTCAGACGGGACCAGGGTGTAGCTAGAGTCCTTTTGACTTGTGAGAAATCAGAACGTGTTCGGCTGCATGTTCACCATAAAAGAACACCTGATGGCACAAACCTTGCTTTCCCATTTTTTTTTTTTTTTTTTTTTTTTTTTTTTTTTTAGTTGTCTTGTTTGTTTTTTTATACTGCAGGTTCTTATTAGGCATCAGTTTTATACACATCAGTGTATACATGTCAATCCCAATCGCCCAATTCAGCACACCACCATCCCCACCCCACCGCAGTTTTCCCCCCTTGGTGTCCATATGTCCATTCTCTACATCTGTGTCTCAACTTCTGCCCTGCAAACTGGCTCATCTGTACCATTTTTCTAGGTTCCGCATACATGCATTAATATACGATATTTGTTTTTCTCTTTCTGACTTACTTCACTCTGTATGACAGTCTCTAGATCCATCCACGTCTCAACAAATGACTGAATTTCGTTCCTTTTTATGGCTGAGTAATATTCCATTGTATATATGTACCACAACTTCTTTATCCATTCGTCTGTTGATGGGCATTTAGGTTGCTTCCATGACCTGGCTATTGTAAATAGTGCTGCAATGAACATTCGGGTGCATGTGTCTTTTTGAATTACGGTTTTCTCTGGGTATATGCCCAGTAGTGGGATTGCTGGGTCATATGGTAATTCTATTTTTAGTTTTTTAAGGAACCTCCATATTGTTCTCCATAGTGGCTGTATCAATTTACATTCCCACCAACAGTGCAAGAGGGTTCCCTTTTCACCACACCCTCTCCAGCATTTGTTGTTTGTAGATTTTCTGATGATGCCCATTCTAACAGGAGTGAGGTGATACCTCATTGTAGTTTTGATTTGCATTTCTCTAATAATTAGTGATGTTGAGCATCTTTTCATGTGCTTCGTGGCCATCTGTATGTCTTCTTTGGAGAAATGTCTATTTAGGTCTTCTGCCCATTTTTGGATTGGGGTGTTTGTTTCTTTGATATTGAGCTGAATGAGCTGTTTATATATTTTGGAGATTAATCCTTTGTCCGTTGATTCATTTGCAAATATTTTCTCCCATTCTGAGGGTGGTCTTTTCGTCTTGTTTTTGGTTTCCTTTGCTGTGCAAAAGCTTTGAAGTTTCATTAGGTCCCATTTGTTTATTTTTGTTTTTATTTCCATTACTCTAGGAGGTGGATCAAAAAAGATCTTGCTGTGATTTATGTCAAAGAGTGTTCTTCCTATGTTTTCCTCTAAGAGTTTTATAGTGTCCAGTCTTATATTTAGGTCTCTAATCCATTTTGAGTTTATTTTTGTGTATGGTGTTAGGGAGTATTCTAATTTCATTCTTTTACATGTAGCTGTCCAGTTTTCCCAGCACCACTTATTGAAGAGACTGTCTTTTCTCCATTGTATATCTTTGCCTCCTTTGTCATAGATTAGTTGACCATAGGTGCGTGGGTTAATCTCTGGGCTTTCTATCTTGTTCCATTGATCTATGTTTCTGTTTTTGTGCCAGTACCATATTGTCTTGATTACTGTAGCTTTGTAGTATAGTCTGAAGTCTGGGAGTCTGATTCCTCCAGCTCCATTTTTTTGCCTCAAGACTGCTTTGCCTATTCGGGGTCTTTTGTGTCTCCATACAAATTTTAAGATGATTTGTTCTAGCTCCGTAAAAAATGCCATTGGTAATTTGATAGGGATTGCATTGAATCTGTAGATTGCTTTGGGTAGTATACTCATTTTCACAATGTTGATTCTTCCAATCCAAGAACATGGTATATCTCTCCATCTGTTGGTATCATCTTTAATTTCTTTCATCAGTGTCTTATAGTTTTCTGCATACAGGTCTTTTGTCTCCCTAGGTAGGTTTATTCCTAGGTATTTTATTCTTTTTGTTGCAATGGTAAATGGGAGTGTTTCCATAATTTCTCTTTCAGATTTTTCATCATTAGTGTATAGGAATGCAAGAGATTTCTGTGCATTAATTTTGTATCCTGCAACTTTACCATATTCATTAATTAGCTCTAGCAGTTTTCTGGTGGCAGTTTTAGGATTCTCTATGTATAGTATCATGTCATCCGCAAACAGTGACAGTTTTACTTCTTCTTTTCCAATTTGTATTCCTTTTATTTCTTTTTCTTCTCTGATTGCCGTGGCTAGGACTTCCAAAACTATGTTGAATAATAGTGGTGAGAGTGGACATCCTTGTCTCGTTCCTGATCTTAGAGGAAATGCTTTCAGTTTTTCACCATTGAGAATGATGTTTGCTGTGGGTTTGTCATATATGGCCTTTATTATGTTGAGGTAGGTTCCCTCTATGCCCACTTTCTGGAGAGTTTTTATCAGAAATGGGTGTTGAATTTTGTCAAAAGCTTTTTCTGCATCTATTGAGATGATCATATGGTTTTTATTCTTCAATTTGTTAATATGGTGTATCCCATTGATTGATTTGCGTATATTGAAGAATCCTTGCATCCCTGGGATAAATCCCACTTGATCGTGGTGTATGATCCTTTTAATGTGTTGTTGGATTCTGTTTGCTAGTATTTTGTTGAGGATTTTTGCATCTATATTCATCAGTGATATTGGTCTGTAATTTTCTTTTTTTGTAGTGTCTTTGTCTGGTTTTGGTATCAGGGTGATGGTGGCCTCATAGAATGAGTTTGGGAGTGTTCCTTCCTCTGCAATTTTTTGGAAGAGTTTGAGAAGGATGGGTGTTAGCTCTTCTCTAAATGTTTGATAGAATTCACCTGTGAAGCCATCTGGTCCTGGACTTTTGTTTGTTGGAAGATTTTTAATCACAGTTTCAATTTCATTACTTGTGATTGGTCTGTTCATATTTTCTATTTCTTCCTGGTTCAGTCTTGGAAGGTTATACCTTTCTAAGAATTTGTCCATTTCTTCCAGGTTGTCCATTTTATTGGCATAGAGTTGCTTGTAGTAGTCTCTTAGGATGCTTTGTATTTCTGCAGTGTCTGTTGTAACTTCTCCTTTTTCATTTCTGATTTTATTGATTTGAGTCCTCTCCCTCTTTTTCTTGATGAGTCTGGCTAATGGCTTATCAATTTTGTTTATCTTCTCAAAGAACCAACTTTTAGTTTTATTGATCTTTGCTATTGTTTTCTTTGTTTCTATTTCATTTATTTCTGCTCTGATCTTTATGATTTCTTTCCTTCTGCTAACTTTGGGTTTTGTTTGTTCTTCTTTCTCTAGTTTCTTTAAGTGTAAGGTTAGATTGTTTACTTGAGCTTTTTCTTGTTTCTTTAGGTAGGCTTGTATAGCTATAAACTTCCCTCTTAGAACTGCTTTTGCT
The DNA here is from genome assembly GCF_028023285.1 of Balaenoptera ricei. Classification (NCBI taxonomy): domain Eukaryota; kingdom Metazoa; phylum Chordata; class Mammalia; order Artiodactyla; family Balaenopteridae; genus Balaenoptera; species Balaenoptera ricei. The sequence goes on from NW_026777787.1 coordinate 60,588, forward strand.
GCATCCCATAGGTTTTGGGTCGTCGTGTTTTCATTGTCATTTGTCTCTAGGTATTTTTTGATTTCCTCTTTGATTTCTTCAGTGATCTCTTGGTTATTTAGTAACGTATTGTTTAGCCTCCATGTGTTTGTCCTTTTTACGTTTTTTTCCCTGTAATTCATTTCTAATCTCATAGCGTTGTGGTCAGAAAAGATGCTTGATATGATTTCAATTTTCTTAAATTTACTGAGGCTTGATTTGTGACCCAAGATGTGATCTATCTTGGAGAATGTTCCGTGCGCACTTGAGAAGAACGTGTAATCTGCTGTTTTTGGATGGAATGTCTGATATATATCAATTAAATCTATCTGGTCTATTGTGTCATTTAAAGCTTCTGTTTCCTTATTTATTTTCATTTTGGATGATCTGTCCATTGGTGTAAGTGAGGTGTTAAAGTCCCCCACTATTATTGTGTTACTGTCGATTTCCTCTTTTATAGCTGTTAGCAGTTGCCTTATGTATTGAGGTGCTCCTATGTTGGGTGCATATATATTTATAATTGTTATATCTTCTTCTTGGATTGATCCCTGGATCATTATGTAGTGTCCTTCCTTGTCTCTTGTAACATTCTTTAATTTAAAGTCTATTTTATCTGATATGAGTATAGCTACTCCAGCTTTCTTTTGATTTCCATTTGCATGGAATATCTTTTTCCATCCCATCATTTTCAGTCTGTATGTGTCCCTAGGTCTAAAGTGGGTCTCTTGTAGACAGCATATATATGGGTCTTGTTTTTGTATCCATTCAGCCAGTCTATGTCTTTTGGTTGGGGCATTTAATCCATTCACGTTTAAGGTAATTATCGATATGTATGTTCCTATGACCATTTTCTTAATTGTTTTGGGTTTGTTTTTGTAGGTCCTTTTCTTCTCTTGTGTTTCCCACTTAGAGAAGTTCCTTTAGCATTTGTTGTAGAGCTGGTTTGGTGGTGCTGAATTCTCTTAGCTTTTGCTTGTCTGTAAAGCTTTTGATTTCTCCATCAAATCTAAATGAGATCCTTGCCGGGTAGAGTAATCTTGGTTGTAGGTTCTTCCCTTTCATCACTTTAAGTATATCATGCCACTCCCTTCTGGCTTGCAGAGTTTCTGCTGAGAAATCAGCTGTTAACCTTATGGGAGTTCCCTTGTATGTTATTTGTCGTTTTTCCCTTGCTGCTTTCAGTAATTTTTCTTTGTCTTTAATTTTTGCCACTTTGATTACTATGTGTCTCGGCATGTTTCTCCTTGGGTTTATCCTGTATGGGACTCTCTGCGCTTCCTGGACTTGGGTGGCTATTTCCTTTCCCATGTTAGGGAAGTTTTCGACTATAATCTCTTCAAATATTTTCTCTGGTCCTTTCTCTCTCTCTTCTCCTTCTGGGACCCCTATAATGCGAATGTTGTTGCGTTTAATGTTGTCCCAGAGGTCTCTTAGGCTGTCTTCATTTCTTTTCATTCTTTTTTCTTTAGTCTGTTCCGCAGCAGTGAATTCCATCATTCTGTCTTCCAGGTCACTTATCCGTTCTTCTGCCTCAGTTATTCTGCTATTGATTCCTTCTAGTGTAGTTTTCATTTCAGTTATTGTATTGGTCATCTCTGTTTGTTTGTTCTTTAATTCTTCTAGGTCTTTGTTAATCATTTCTTGCATCTTCTCAATCTTTGCCTCCATTCTTATTCCAAGGTCCTGGATCATCTTCACTATCATTATTCTGAATTCTTTTTCTGGAAGGTTGCCTATCTCCACTTCATTTAGTTGTTTTTCTGGGGTTTTTTCTTGTTCCTTCATCTGGTACATAGCCCTCTGCCTTTTCATCTTCTCTATCTTTCTGTAACTGTGGTTTTTGGTCCACAGGCTGCAGGATTATAGTTTTTCTTGCTTCTGTTGTCTGCCCTCTGGTGGTTGAGGCTATCTAAGAGGCTTGATGGGAGGCTCTGGTGGTGGGTAGAGCTGACTGTTGCTGTGGCGGTCAGAGCTCAGTAAAACCTTAATCCACTTGACTGTTGATGGGTGGGGCTGGGTTCCCTCCCTGTTGGCTGTTTTGCCTGAGGCAACCCAACACTGGAGCCTACCCGTGCTCTTTGGTGGGGTTAATGGCAGACTCTGGGAGGGCTCACGCCAAGGAGAACTTCCCAGAACCTCTGCTGCCAGTGTCCTTATCCCCACGGTGAAACAGAGCCACCACTCGCCTCTGCAGGAGACCCCCCAACACCAGCAGGTAGGTCTGGTTCAGTCTCCCCCAGGCTCACTGCTCCTTCCCCTGGGTCCTGATGCACACATTACTTTGTGTGTGCCCTCCAAGAGTGGGATCTCTGTTTCCCCCAGTCCCGTCAAAGTCCTGCAATCCAATTCCCACTAGGCTTCAAAGTCTGATTCTCTAGGAATTCCTCCTCCCGTTGCCTGACCCCCAGGTTGGGAAGCCTGACGTGGGGCTCAGAACCTTTACTCCAGTGGGTGGACTTCTGTGGTATAAGTGTTCGCCAGTCTGTGAGTCACCCACCCAGCAGTTACGGGGTTTGATTTTACTCTGCTTGCGCCCCTCCTACCGTCTCACTGTGGCTTCTCCTCTGTCCTTGGACGTGGGGTATCCTCCTTGGTGAAGTCCAGGGTCTTCCTGTCAATGATGGTCCAGCAGGCAGTTGTGATTCTGGTGCTCTCGCAAGAGGGAGTGACAGCACGTCCTTCTACTCCGCCATCTTGGTTAATCTGCTTTCCCATTTTAAAAGCTCTATCCATGCTGCACTGAAGATACCTACATAACACTGTTTTTGACTGGCCTCTAGTCACTGTGGGCAGCCCTCTGGAAAGAAAAGGAGTTTTCTCTAAGGAAACACGGTGCTTCCATAGCATGGGTGGGAGCTCCTCCTGTCATGCTCTAGAGCTACAGGGAAACTTGACGTGAGTCCTTGCCTCAAGCTAAAGCCTGAAAAGCCCTGCTGAAGCGAAAGCGCTTATCAGTTTCCATTATGTCGTATTCGCCGTTCTGCTTTACTTTAACGATTCTTCACTTTTCCAGACACTAGGCACCCTCGTGTAGGCATCCTTTTTCCTACAAATACAGTGAGTACCAGCAGTCTCCTTTTCCCTTCCAAGAAACATCCAGGCCTAGAAGTCTTTATCAGTCACTCTATGTATTCAGAGGGTAGGGCAACTCGCTGCACCCTTCCTTAGGAAGCTAGACGGACTCAGCTCTTCCACAGCTCCAGGGATTCTGTTCTCTCACATTCTACATGCCATGGAAGTCTGCCTCATTGCCCTCTTTGGAGCTACACTAAGAAACACAATCTGCTTCGCCTTCCTTCTAGGGACTCTTACCCAAGGACCCCGTACCTACAGGAGAAAGGAGGCTTGCATTCCTACTGGAACAAAATCACAGATTTTCCTGTTACACTGCAGGACTTTAGAATAGGCTTAGGCCTGATGGCAAACATAGAACGTTCCCAGGATGAGGGAGTTCGATACATGCAGAACACCCCGCGAAGAAAAGTTGATTCAGCAAGGGGCCAGGGTGTAGCTAAAGTCCCTTTTGACTTGTTAGAAATCAGAAGGTGTTCGGCTGCATGTTCACCGGAAAAGAACACCTGATGCCACAAACCTTGCTCTCCCATTTTAAAAGCTGTATGCGTGCTGCACTGAAGATACCTAAATAACACTGTTTTTGACTGGCCTCTAGTCACTGTGGGCAGCCCTCTGGAGAGAAATGGAGTTTTCTCTAAGGAAACACGGTGCTTCCATAGCATGGGTGGGAGCTCCTCCATTCATGCTCTAGAGCTACAGGGAAATTTGACGAGAGTCCTTGCCTCAAGCTAAAGCCTGAAAAGCCCTGCTGAAGCGAAAGCATGTAGCAGTTTCCATTAGGTCGTATTCGCAGTTCTGCTTTACTTTAAGGTTTTTCACTTTTCCAGACACTAGGCAGCCTCGTGTAGGCACTCTTTTTCCTACAAATACAGTGAGTACCAGCAGTCTCCTTTGCCCTTCTAAGAAACATCCAGACCTAGAAGCCTTTCCCAGTCACTCTATGTGTTCAGCGTGTAGGGCAACTCGCTGTCCCCTTCCTTAGGAAGTTAGATGGACTCAGCTCTTCAACAGTTCCAGGGATTCTGTTCTCTCACGTCCTACAACCCATGGAAGTCTGCCTCATTGCCCTCATTGGAGCTACACTAAGAAACACAATCTGCTTCGCCTTCCTTCTAGGAACTCTTACCCAAGGATCCCATACCTACAGGAGAAAGGAGGCTTGCATTCCGACAGGAACCAATGCAAAGTTTTTCCTGTTACCCTGCAGGACTTTAGAATCGGCTTAGGCCCGAAGGGTTACATAGAGCGTTCCAAGGATGAGAGAGTTCGCTACATGCAGAACACCCTGTGAAGAAAAGTTGATTCCGCAAGGGACCATGGTGTAGCGAGAGTCTCTTTTGACTTGTTAGAAATCAGAAGGGTTTCGATAGCATGGTCACCGGAAAGGAAGACCTGATTGCACAAACCTTACTTTCCCATTTTAAAAGCTTTATCCATGCTGCACTGAAGATACCTAAATAACACTGTTTTTGACTGGCCTCTAGTTACTGTAGGCAGCCCTCTGGAAAGAAAAGCAGTTTTCTCTAAGGAAACACGGTGCTTCGATAGCCTGGGTGGGAGCTCCTCCTGTCTCGCTCTAGAGCTACAGGGAAACTTGACGTGAGTCCTTGCCTCAAGCTAAGGCCTGACAAGCCCTGCTGAAGGGAAAGCGCTTAGCAGTTTCCATTAGGTCGTACTCGCAGTTCTGCTTTACTTTAACGTTTCTTCACTTTTCTAGACACGTATCAGCCTCCTGTAGGCACACTTTTGCCTACAAATACAGTGAGTACCAGCAGGCTCCTCTGCCTTTCTAAGAAACATCCAGGCTCAGTAGTCTTTCCCAGTCAGTCTATGTATTCAGAGGGTAGGGCAACACACTGCACCCTTCCTTGGGAAAGCTAGATGTCCTCAGCGCTCCAACAGCTCCACGGATTCTGTTCTCTAAAGTCCTACATGCCATGGAAGTCTGCCTCATTGCCCTCATTGGAGCTACACTAAGAAACACAATCTGCTTCGCCCTCCTCTAGGAACTCTTACCCAAGGACCCCATACCTATAGGAGAAAGGAGCCTTGCATTCCTAGTGGAACCAAAGCATAGTTTTTCCTGTTACACTGCAGGAATTTAGAATTGGCTTAAGCCCGATAGCATACATAGAACGTTCCAAGGACGAGGGAGTTCGATACATGAAGAACACCCTGTGAAGAAAACTTGTTTCAGCAAGGGACCAGGGTGTAGCTAGGGTCCTTTTGACTTGTGAGAAATCAGAACGTGTTCGGCTGCATGTTCACCAGAAAAAACACCTGATGCCACAAACCTTGCTCTCCCATTTTAAAAGCTCTATGCGTGCTGCACTGAAGATACCTAAATAACACTGTTTTTGACTGGCCTCTAGTCACTGTGGGCAGCCCTCTGGAGAGAAATGGAGTTTTCTCTAAGGAAACACGGTGCTTCCATAGCATGTGTGGGAGCTCCTCCATTCATGCTCTAGAGCTACAGGGAAATTTGACGTGAGTCCGAGCCTCAAGCTAAGGCCTGAAAAGCCCTGGTGAAGCGAAAGCGTGTAGCAGTTTCCATTAGGTCGTATTCGCAGTTCTGCTTTTCTTTAACGTTTCTTCACTTTTCCAGACACTAGGCACCCTCGTGTAGGCACTCTTTTCCCTACAAATACAGTGAGTACCAGCAGGCTCCTCTGCCTTTCTAAGAAACATCCAGGCTCAGTAGTCTTTCCCAGTCAGTCTATGTATTCAGAGGGTAGGGCAACACACTGCACCCTTCCTTTGAAAAGCTAGATGTCCTCAGTGCTCCAACAGCTCCACGAATTCTGTTCTCTCACGTCCTACATGCCATGGAAGTCTGCCTCATTGCCCTCATTGGAGCTACACTAAGAAACACAATCTGCTTCGCCTTCCTCTAGGAACTCTTACCCTAGGACCCCATACCTACCGGAGAAAGGAGACTTGCATTCCTAGTGGAACCAAAGCACAGTTTTTCCTGTTACACTGCAGGACTTTAGAATAGGCATAGGCTCGATAGCATACATACAACGTTCCAAGGACGAGGGAGTTCGATACATGCAGAACACCCTGTGAAGAAAACTTGTTTCAGACGGGACCAGGGTGTAGCTAGAGTCCTTTTGACTTGTGAGAAATCAGAACGTGTTCGGCTGCATGTTCACCATAAAAGAACACCTGATGGCACAAACCTTGCTTTCCCATTTTAAAAGCTCTATCCATGCTGCACTGAAGATACCTACATAACACTGTTTTTGACTGGCCTCTAGTCACTGTGGGCAGCCCTCTGGAAAGAAAAGGAGTTTTCTCTAAGGAAACACGGTGCTTCCATAGCATGGGTGGGAGCTCCTCCTGTCATGCTCTAGAGCTACAGGGAAACTTGACGTGAGTCCTTGCCTCAAGCTAAAGCCTGAAAAGCCCTGCTGAAGCGAAAGCGCTTATCAGTTTCCATTATGTCGTATTCGCCGTTCTGCTTTACTTTAACGATTCTTCACTTTTCCAGACACTAGGCACCCTCGTGTAGGCATCCTTTTTCCTACAAATACAGTGAGTACCAGCAGTCTCCTTTTCCCTTCCAAGAAACATCCAGGCCTAGAAGTCTTTATCAGTCACTCTATGTATTCAGAGGGTAGGGCAACTCGCTGCACCCTTCCTTAGGAAGCTAGAGGGACTCAGCTCTTCCACAGCTCCAGGGATTCTGTTCTCTCACATTCTACATGCCATGGAAGTCTGCCTCATTGCCCTCTTTGGAGCTACACTAAGAAACACAATCTGCTTCGCCTTCCTTCTAGGGACTCTTACCCAAGGACCCCGTACCTACAGGAGAAAGGAGGCTTGCATTCCTACTGGAACAAAATCACAGATTTTCCTGTTACACTGCAGGACTTTAGAATAGGCTTAGGCCTGATGGCAAACATAGAACGTTCCCAGGATGAGGGAGTTCGATACATGCAGAACACCCCGCGAAGAAAAGTTGATTCAGCAAGGGGCCAGGGTGTAGCTAAAGTCCCTTTTGACTTGTTAGAAATCAGAAGGTGTTCGGCTGCATGTTCACCGGAAAAGAACACCTGATGCCACAAACCTTGCTCTCCCATTTTAAAAGCTGTATGCGTGCTGCACTGAAGATACCTAAATAACACTGTTTTTGACTGGCCTCTAGTCACTGTGGGCAGCCCTCTGGAGAGAAATGGAGTTTTCTCTAAGGAAACACGGTGCTTCCATAGCATGGGTGGGAGCTCCTCCATTCATGCTCTAGAGCTACAGGGAAATTTGACGAGAGTCCTTGCCTCAAGCTAAAGCCTGAAAAGCCCTGCTGAAGCGAAAGCATGTAGCAGTTTCCATTAGGTCGTATTCGCAGTTCTGCTTTACTTTAAGGTTTTTCACTTTTCCAGACACTAGGCAGCCTCGTGTAGGCACTCTTTTTCCTACAAATACAGTGAGTACCAGCAGTCTCCTTTGCCCTTCTAAGAAACATCCAGACCTAGAAGCCTTTCCCAGTCACTCTATGTGTTCAGCGTGTAGGGCAACTCGCTGTCCCCTTCCTTAGGAAGTTAGATGGACTCAGCTCTTCAACAGTTCCAGGGATTCTGTTCTCTCACGTCCTACAACCCATGGAAGTCTGCCTCATTGCCCTCATTGGAGCTACACTAAGAAACACAATCTGCTTCGCCTTCCTTCTAGGAACTCTTACCCAAGGATCCCATACCTACAGGAGAAAGGAGGCTTGCATTCCGACAGGAACCAATGCAAAGTTTTTCCTGTTACCCTGCAGGACTTTAGAATCGGCTTAGGCCCGAAGGGTTACATAGAGCGTTCCAAGGATGAGAGAGTTCGCTACATGCAGAACACCCTGTGAAGAAAAGTTGATTCCGCAAGGGACCATGGTGTAGCGAGAGTCTCTTTTGACTTGTTAGAAATCAGAAGGGTTTCGATAGCATGGTCACCGGAAAGGAAGACCTGATTGCACAAACCTTACTTTCCCATTTTAAAAGCTTTATCCATGCTGCACTGAAGATACCTAAATAACACTGTTTTTGACTGGCCTCTAGTTACTGTAGGCAGCCCTCTGGAAAGAAAAGCAGTTTTCTCTAAGGAAACACGGTGCTTCGATAGCCTGGGTGGGAGCTCCTCCTGTCTCGCTCTAGAGCTACAGGGAAACTTGACGTGAGTCCTTGCCTCAAGCTAAGGCCTGACAAGCCCTGCTGAAGGGAAAGCGCTTAGCAGTTTCCATTAGGTCGTACTCGCAGTTCTGCTTTACTTTAACGTTTCTTCACTTTTCTAGACACGTATCAGCCTCCTGTAGGCACACTTTTGCCTACAAATACAGTGAGTACCAGCAGGCTCCTCTGCCTTTCTAAGAAACATCCAGGCTCAGTAGTCTTTCCCAGTCAGTCTATGTATTCAGAGGGTAGGGCAACACACTGCACCCTTCCTTGGGAAAGCTAGATGTCCTCAGCGCTCCAACAGCTCCACGGATTCTGTTCTCTAAAGTCCTACATGCCATGGAAGTCTGCCTCATTGCCCTCATTGGAGCTACACTAAGAAACACAATCTGCTTCGCCCTCCTCTAGGAACTCTTACCCAAGGACCCCATACCTATAGGAGAAAGGAGCCTTGCATTCCTAGTGGAACCAAAGCATAGTTTTTCCTGTTACACTGCAGGAATTTAGAATTGGCTTAAGCCCGATAGCATACATAGAACGTTCCAAGGACGAGGGAGTTCGATACATGAAGAACACCCTGTGAAGAAAACTTGTTTCAGCAAGGGACCAGGGTGTAGCTAGGGTCCTTTTGACTTGTGAGAAATCAGAACGTGTTCGGCTGCATGTTCACCAGAAAAAACACCTGATGCCACAAACCTTGCTCTCCCATTTTAAAAGCTCTATGCGTGCTGCACTGAAGATACCTAAATAACACTGTTTTTGACTGGCCTCTAGTCACTGTGGGCAGCCCTCTGGAGAGAAATGGAGTTTTCTCTAAGGAAACACGGTGCTTCCATAGCATGTGTGGGAGCTCCTCCATTCATGCTCTAGAGCTACAGGGAAATTTGACGTGAGTCCGTGCCTCAAGCTAAGGCCTGACAAGCCCTGGTGAAGCGAAAGCGTGTAGCAGTTTCCATTAGGTCGTATTGGCAGTTCTGCTTTTCTTTAACGTTTCTTCACTTTTCCAGACACTAGGCACCCTCGTGTAGGCACTCTTTTCCCTACAAATACAGTGAGTACCAGCAGGCTCCTCTGCCTTTCTAAGAAACATCCAGGCTCAGTAGTCTTTCCCAGTCAGTCTATGTATTCAGAGGGTAGGGCAACACACTGCACCCTTCCTTTGAAAAGCTAGATGTCCTCAGTGCTCCAACAGCTCCACGAATTCTGTTCTCTCACGTCCTACATGCCATGGAAGTCTGCCTCATTGCCCTCATTGGAGCTACACTAAGAAACACAATCTGCTTCGCCTTCCTCTAGGAACTCTTACCCTAGGACCCCATACCTACCGGAGAAAGGAGACTTGCATTCCTAGTGGAACCAAAGCACAGTTTTTCCTGTTACACTGCAGGACTTTAGAATAGGCATAGGCTCGATAGCATACATACAACGTTCCAAGGACGAGGGAGTTCGATACATGCAGAACACCCTGTGAAGAAAACTTGTTTCAGACGGGACCAGGGTGTAGCTAGAGTCCTTTTGACTTGTGAGAAATCAGAACGTGTTCGGCTGCATGTTCACCATAAAAGAACACCTGATGGCACAAACCTTGCTTTCCCATTTTAAAAGCTCTATCCATGCTGCACTGAAGATACCTACATAACACTGTTTTTGACTGGCCTCTAGTCACTGTGGGCAGCCCTCTGGAAAGAAAAGGAGTTTTCTCTAAGGAAACACGGTGCTTCCATAGCATGGGTGGGAGCTCCTCCTGTCATGCTCTAGAGCTACAGGGAAACTTGACGTGAGTCCTTGCCTCAAGCTAAAGCCTGAAAAGCCCTGCTGAAGCGAAAGCGCTTATCAGTTTCCATTATGTCGTATTCGCCGTTCTGCTTTACTTTAACGATTCTTCACTTTTCCAGACACTAGGCACCCTCGTGTAGGCATCCTTTTTCCTACAAATACAGTGAGTACCAGCAGTCTCCTTTTCCCTTCCAAGAAACATCCAGGCCTAGAAGTCTTTATCAGTCACTCTATGTATTCAGAGGGTAGGGCAACTCGCTGCACCCTTCCTTAGGAAGCTAGACGGACTCAGCTCTTCCACAGCTCCAGGGATTCTGTTCTCTCACATTCTACATGCCATGGAAGTCTGCCTCATTGCCCTCTTTGGAGCTACACTAAGAAACACAATCTGCTTCGCCTTCCTTCTAGGGACTCTTACCCAAGGACCCCGTACCTACAGGAGAAAGGAGGCTTGCATTCCTACTGGAACAAAATCACAGATTTTCCTGTTACACTGCAGGACTTTAGAATAGGCTTAGGCCTGATGGCAAACATAGAACGTTCCCAGGATGAGGGAGTTCGATACATGCAGAACACCCCGCGAAGAAAAGTTGATTCAGCAAGGGGCCAGGGTGTAGCTAAAGTCCCTTTTGACTTGTTAGAAATCAGAAGGTGTTCGGCTGCATGTTCACCGGAAAAGAACACCTGATGCCACAAACCTTGCTCTCCCATTTTAAAAGCTGTATGCGTGCTGCACTGAAGATACCTAAATAACACTGTTTTTGACTGGCCTCTAGTCACTGTGGGCAGCCCTCTGGAGAGAAATGGAGTTTTCTCTAAGGAAACACGGTGCTTCCATAGCATGGGTGGGAGCTCCTCCATTCATGCTCTAGAGCTACAGGGAAATTTGACGAGAGTCCTTGCCTCAAGCTAAAGCCTGAAAAGCCCTGCTGAAGCGAAAGCATGTAGCAGTTTCCATTAGGTCGTATTCGCAGTTCTGCTTTACTTTAAGGTTTTTCACTTTTCCAGACACTAGGCAGCCTCGTGTAGGCACTCTTTTTCCTACAAATACAGTGAGTACCAGCAGTCTCCTTTGCCCTTCTAAGAAACATCCAGACCTAGAAGCCTTTCCCAGTCACTCTATGTGTTCAGCGTGTAGGGCAACTCGCTGTCCCCTTCCTTAGGAAGTTAGATGGACTCAGCTCTTCAACAGTTCCAGGGATTCTGTTCTCTCACGTCCTACAACCCATGGAAGTCTGCCTCATTGCCCTCATTGGAGCTACACTAAGAAACACAATCTGCTTCGCCTTCCTTCTAGGAACTCTTACCCAAGGATCCCATACCTACAGGAGAAAGGAGGCTTGCATTCCGACAGGAACCAATGCAAAGTTTTTCCTGTTACCCTGCAGGACTTTAGAATCGGCTTAGGCCCGAAGGGTTACATAGAGCGTTCCAAGGATGAGAGAGTTCGCTACATGCAGAACACCCTGTGAAGAAAAGTTGATTCCGCAAGGGACCATGGTGTAGCGAGAGTCTCTTTTGACTTGTTAGAAATCAGAAGGGTTTCGATAGCATGGTCACCGGAAAGGAAGACCTGATTGCACAAACCTTACTTTCCCATTTTAAAAGCTTTATCCATGCTGCACTGAAGATACCTAAATAACACTGTTTTTGACTGGCCTCTAGTTACTGTAGGCAGCCCTCTGGAAAGAAAAGCAGTTTTCTCTAAGGAAACACGGTGCTTCGATAGCCTGGGTGGGAGCTCCTCCTGTCTCGCTCTAGAGCTACAGGGAAACTTGACGTGAGTCCTTGCCTCAAGCTAAGGCCTGACAAGCCCTGCTGAAGGGAAAGCGCTTAGCAGTTTCCATTAGGTCGTACTCGCAGTTCTGCTTTACTTTAACGTTTCTTCACTTTTCTAGACACGTATCAGCCTCCTGTAGGCACACTTTTGCCTACAAATACAGTGAGTACCAGCAGGCTCCTCTGCCTTTCTAAGAAACATCCAGGCTCAGTAGTCTTTCCCAGTCAGTCTATGTATTCAGAGGGTAGGGCAACACACTGCACCCTTCCTTGGGAAAGCTAGATGTCCTCAGCGCTCCAACAGCTCCACGGATTCTGTTCTCTAAAGTCCTACATGCCATGGAAGTCTGCCTCATTGCCCTCATTGGAGCTACACTAAGAAACACAATCTGCTTCGCCCTCCTCTAGGAACTCTTACCCAAGGACCCCATACCTATAGGAGAAAGGAGCCTTGCATTCCTAGTGGAACCAAAGCATAGTTTTTCCTGTTACACTGCAGGAATTTAGAATTGGCTTAAGCCCGATAGCATACATAGAACGTTCCAAGGACGAGGGAGTTCGATACATGAAGAACACCCTGTGAAGAAAACTTGTTTCAGCAAGGGACCAGGGTGTAGCTAGGGTCCTTTTGACTTGTGAGAAATCAGAACGTGTTCGGCTGCATGTTCACCAGAAAAAACACCTGATGCCACAAACCTTGCTCTCCCATTTTAAAAGCTCTATGCGTGCTGCACTGAAGATACCTAAATAACACTGTTTTTGACTGGCCTCTAGTCACTGTGGGCAGCCCTCTGGAGAGAAATGGAGTTTTCTCTAAGGAAACACGGTGCTTCCATAGCATGTGTGGGAGCTCCTCCATTCATGCTCTAGAGCTACAGGGAAATTTGACGTGAGTCCGTGCCTCAAGCTAAGGCCTGACAAGCCCTGGTGAAGCGAAAGCGTGTAGCAGTTTCCATTAGGTCGTATTGGCAGTTCTGCTTTTCTTTAACGTTTCTTCACTTTTCCAGACACTAGGCACCCTCGTGTAGGCACTCTTTTCCCTACAAATACAGTGAGTACCAGCAGGCTCCTCTGCCTTTCTAAGAAACATCCAGGCTCAGTAGTCTTTCCCAGTCAGTCTATGTATTCAGAGGGTAGGGCAACACACTGCACCCTTCCTTTGAAAAGCTAGATGTCCTCAGTGCTCCAACAGCTCCACGAATTCTGTTCTCTCACGTCCTACATGCCATGGAAGTCTGCCTCATTGCCCTCATTGGAGCTACACTAAGAAACACAATCTGCTTCGCCTTCCTCTAGGAACTCTTACCCTAGGACCCCATACCTACCGGAGAAAGGAGACTTGCATTCCTAGTGGAACCAAAGCACAGTTTTTCCTGTTACACTGCAGGACTTTAGAATAGGCATAGGCTCGATAGCATACATACAACGTTCCAAGGACGAGGGAGTTCGATACATGCAGAACACCCTGTGAAGAAAACTTGTTTCAGACGGGACCAGGGTGTAGCTAGAGTCCTTTTGACTTGTGAGAAATCAGAACGTGTTCGGCTGCATGTTCACCATAAAAGAACACCTGATGGCACAAACCTTGCTTTCCCATTTTAAAAGCTCTATCCATGCTGCACTGAAGATACCTACATAACACTGTTTTTGACTGGCCTCTAGTCACTGTGGGCAGCCCTCTGGAAAGAAAAGGAGTTTTCTCTAAGGAAACACGGTGCTTCCATAGCATGGGTGGGAGCTCCTCCTGTCATGCTCTAGAGCTACAGGGAAACTTGACGTGAGTCCTTGCCTCAAGCTAAAGCCTGAAAAGCCCTGCTGAAGCGAAAGCGCTTATCAGTTTCCATTATGTCGTATTCGCCGTTCTGCTTTACTTTAACGATTCTTCACTTTTCCAGACACTAGGCACCCTCGTGTAGGCATCCTTTTTCCTACAAATACAGTGAGTACCAGCAGTCTCCTTTTCCCTTCCAAGAAACATCCAGGCCTAGAAGTCTTTATCAGTCACTCTATGTATTCAGAGGGTAGGGCAACTCGCTGCACCCTTCCTTAGGAAGCTAGAGGGACTCAGCTCTTCCACAGCTCCAGGGATTCTGTTCTCTCACATTCTACATGCCATGGAAGTCTGCCTCATTGCCCTCTTTGGAGCTACACTAAGAAACACAATCTGCTTCGCCTTCCTTCTAGGGACTCTTACCCAAGGACCCCGTACCTACAGGAGAAAGGAGGCTTGCATTCCTACTGGAACAAAATCACAGATTTTCCTGTTACACTGCAGGACTTTAGAATAGGCTTAGGCCTGATGGCAAACATAGAACGTTCCCAGGATGAGGGAGTTCGATACATGCAGAACACCCCGCGAAGAAAAGTTGATTCAGCAAGGGGCCAGGGTGTAGCTAAAGTCCCTTTTGACTTGTTAGAAATCAGAAGGTGTTCGGCTGCATGTTCACCGGAAAAGAACACCTGATGCCACAAACCTTGCTCTCCCATTTTAAAAGCTGTATGCGTGCTGCACTGAAGATACCTAAATAACACTGTTTTTGACTGGCCTCTAGTCACTGTGGGCAGCCCTCTGGAGAGAAATGGAGTTTTCTCTAAGGAAACACGGTGCTTCCATAGCATGGGTGGGAGCTCCTCCATTCATGCTCTAGAGCTACAGGGAAATTTGACGAGAGTCCTTGCCTCAAGCTAAAGCCTGAAAAGCCCTGCTGAAGCGAAAGCATGTAGCAGTTTCCATTAGGTCGTATTCGCAGTTCTGCTTTACTTTAAGGTTTTTCACTTTTCCAGACACTAGGCAGCCTCGTGTAGGCACTCTTTTTCCTACAAATACAGTGAGTACCAGCAGTCTCCTTTGCCCTTCTAAGAAACATCCAGACCTAGAAGCCTTTCCCAGTCACTCTATGTGTTCAGCGTGTAGGGCAACTCGCTGTCCCCTTCCTTAGGAAGTTAGATGGACTCAGCTCTTCAACAGTTCCAGGGATTCTGTTCTCTCACGTCCTACAACCCATGGAAGTCTGCCTCATTGCCCTCATTGGAGCTACACTAAGAAACACAATCTGCTTCGCCTTCCTTCTAGGAACTCTTACCCAAGGATCCCATACCTACAGGAGAAAGGAGGCTTGCATTCCGACAGGAACCAATGCAAAGTTTTTCCTGTTACCCTGCAGGACTTTAGAATCGGCTTAGGCCCGAAGGGTTACATAGAGCGTTCCAAGGATGAGAGAGTTCGCTACATGCAGAACACCCTGTGAAGAAAAGTTGATTCCGCAAGGGACCATGGTGTAGCGAGAGTCTCTTTTGACTTGTTAGAAATCAGAAGGGTTTCGATAGCATGGTCACCGGAAAGGAAGACCTGATTGCACAAACCTTACTTTCCCATTTTAAAAGCTTTATCCATGCTGCACTGAAGATACCTAAATAACACTGTTTTTGACTGGCCTCTAGTTACTGTAGGCAGCCCTCTGGAAAGAAAAGCAGTTTTCTCTAAGGAAACACGGTGCTTCGATAGCCTGGGTGGGAGCTCCTCCTGTCTCGCTCTAGAGCTACAGGGAAACTTGACGTGAGTCCTTGCCTCAAGCTAAGGCCTGACAAGCCCTGCTGAAGGGAAAGCGCTTAGCAGTTTCCATTAGGTCGTACTCGCAGTTCTGCTTTACTTTAACGTTTCTTCACTTTTCTAGACACGTATCAGCCTCCTGTAGGCACACTTTTGCCTACAAATACAGTGAGTACCAGCAGGCTCCTCTGCCTTTCTAAGAAACATCCAGGCTCAGTAGTCTTTCCCAGTCAGTCTATGTATTCAGAGGGTAGGGCAACACACTGCACCCTTCCTTGGGAAAGCTAGATGTCCTCAGCGCTCCAACAGCTCCACGGATTCTGTTCTCTAAAGTCCTACATGCCATGGAAGTCTGCCTCATTGCCCTCATTGGAGCTACACTAAGAAACACAATCTGCTTCGCCCTCCTCTAGGAACTCTTACCCAAGGACCCCATACCTATAGGAGAAAGGAGCCTTGCATTCCTAGTGGAACCAAAGCATAGTTTTTCCTGTTACACTGCAGGAATTTAGAATTGGCTTAAGCCCGATAGCATACATAGAACGTTCCAAGGACGAGGGAGTTCGATACATGAAGAACACCCTGTGAAGAAAACTTGTTTCAGCAAGGGACCAGGGTGTAGCTAGGGTCCTTTTGACTTGTGAGAAATCAGAACGTGTTCGGCTGCATGTTCACCAGAAAAAACACCTGATGCCACAAACCTTGCTCTCCCATTTTAAAAGCTCTATGCGTGCTGCACTGAAGATACCTAAATAACACTGTTTTTGACTGGCCTCTAGTCACTGTGGGCAGCCCTCTGGAGAGAAATGGAGTTTTCTCTAAGGAAACACGGTGCTTCCATAGCATGTGTGGGAGCTCCTCCATTCATGCTCTAGAGCTACAGGGAAATTTGACGTGAGTCCGTGCCTCAAGCTAAGGCCTGACAAGCCCTGGTGAAGCGAAAGCGTGTAGCAGTTTCCATTAGGTCGTATTGGCAGTTCTGCTTTTCTTTAACGTTTCTTCACTTTTCCAGACACTAGGCACCCTCGTGTAGGCACTCTTTTCCCTACAAATACAGTGAGTACCAGCAGGCTCCTCTGCCTTTCTAAGAAACATCCAGGCTCAGTAGTCTTTCCCAGTCAGTCTATGTATTCAGAGGGTAGGGCAACACACTGCACCCTTCCTTTGAAAAGCTAGATGTCCTCAGTGCTCCAACAGCTCCACGAATTCTGTTCTCTCACGTCCTACATGCCATGGAAGTCTGCCTCATTGCCCTCATTGGAGCTACACTAAGAAACACAATCTGCTTCGCCTTCCTCTAGGAACTCTTACCCTAGGACCCCATACCTACCGGAGAAAGGAGACTTGCATTCCTAGTGGAACCAAAGCACAGTTTTTCCTGTTACACTGCAGGACTTTAGAATAGGCATAGGCTCGATAGCATACATAGAACGTTCCAAGGACGAGGGAGTTCGATACATGCAGAACACCCTGTGAAGAAAACTTGTTTCAGACGGGACCAGGGTGTAGCTAGAGTCCTTTTGACTTGTGAGAAATCAGAACGTGTTCGGCTGCATGTTCACCATAAAAGAACACCTGATGGCACAAACCTTGCTTTCCCATTTTAAAAGCTCTATCCATGCTGCACTGAAGATACCTACATAACACTGTTTTTGACTGGCCTCTAGTCACTGTGGGCAGCCCTCTGGAAAGAAAAGGAGTTTTCTCTAAGGAAACACGGTGCTTCCATAGCATGGGTGGGAGCTCCTCCTGTCATGCTCTAGAGCTACAGGGAAACTTGACGTGAGTCCTTGCCTCAAGCTAAAGCCTGAAAAGCCCTGCTGAAGCGAAAGCGCTTATCAGTTTCCATTATGTCGTATTCGCCGTTCTGCTTTACTTTAACGATTCTTCACTTTTCCAGACACTAGGCACCCTCGTGTAGGCATCCTTTTTCCTACAAATACAGTGAGTACCAGCAGTCTCCTTTTCCCTTCCAAGAAACATCCAGGCCTAGAAGTCTTTATCAGTCACTCTATGTATTCAGAGGGTAGGGCAACTCGCTGCACCCTTCCTTAGGAAGCTAGACGGACTCAGCTCTTCCACAGCTCCAGGGATTCTGTTCTCTCACATTCTACATGCCATGGAAGTCTGCCTCATTGCCCTCTTTGGAGCTACACTAAGAAACACAATCTGCTTCGCCTTCCTTCTAGGGACTCTTACCCAAGGACCCCGTACCTACAGGAGAAAGGAGGCTTGCATTCCTACTGGAACAAAATCACAGATTTTCCTGTTACACTGCAGGACTTTAGAATAGGCTTAGGCCTGATGGCAAACATAGAACGTTCCCAGGATGAGGGAGTTCGATACATGCAGAACACCCCGCGAAGAAAAGTTGATTCAGCAAGGGGCCAGGGTGTAGCTAAAGTCCCTTTTGACTTGTTAGAAATCAGAAGGTGTTCGGCTGCATGTTCACCGGAAAAGAACACCTGATGCCACAAACCTTGCTCTCCCATTTTAAAAGCTGTATGCGTGCTGCACTGAAGATACCTAAATAACACTGTTTTTGACTGGCCTCTAGTCACTGTGGGCAGCCCTCTGGAGAGAAATGGAGTTTTCTCTAAGGAAACACGGTGCTTCCATAGCATGGGTGGGAGCTCCTCCATTCATGCTCTAGAGCTACAGGGAAATTTGACGAGAGTCCTTGCCTCAAGCTAAAGCCTGAAAAGCCCTGCTGAAGCGAAAGCATGTAGCAGTTTCCATTAGGTCGTATTCGCAGTTCTGCTTTACTTTAAGGTTTTTCACTTTTCCAGACACTAGGCAGCCTCGTGTAGGCACTCTTTTTCCTACAAATACAGTGAGTACCAGCAGTCTCCTTTGCCCTTCTAAGAAACATCCAGACCTAGAAGCCTTTCCCAGTCACTCTATGTGTTCAGCGTGTAGGGCAACTCGCTGTCCCCTTCCTTAGGAAGTTAGATGGACTCAGCTCTTCAACAGTTCCAGGGATTCTGTTCTCTCACGTCCTACAACCCATGGAAGTCTGCCTCATTGCCCTCATTGGAGCTACACTAAGAAACACAATCTGCTTCGCCTTCCTTCTAGGAACTCTTACCCAAGGATCCCATACCTACAGGAGAAAGGAGGCTTGCATTCCGACAGGAACCAATGCAAAGTTTTTCCTGTTACCCTGCAGGACTTTAGAATCGGCTTAGGCCCGAAGGGTTACATAGAGCGTTCCAAGGATGAGAGAGTTCGCTACATGCAGAACACCCTGTGAAGAAAAGTTGATTCCGCAAGGGACCATGGTGTAGCGAGAGTCTCTTTTGACTTGTTAGAAATCAGAAGGGTTTCGATAGCATGGTCACCGGAAAGGAAGACCTGATTGCACAAACCTTACTTTCCCATTTTAAAAGCTTTATCCATGCTGCACTGAAGATACCTAAATAACACTGTTTTTGACTGGCCTCTAGTTACTGTAGGCAGCCCTCTGGAAAGAAAAGCAGTTTTCTCTAAGGAAACACGGTGCTTCGATAGCCTGGGTGGGAGCTCCTCCTGTCTCGCTCTAGAGCTACAGGGAAACTTGACGTGAGTCCTTGCCTCAAGCTAAGGCCTGACAAGCCCTGCTGAAGGGAAAGCGCTTAGCAGTTTCCATTAGGTCGTACTCGCAGTTCTGCTTTACTTTAACGTTTCTTCACTTTTCTAGACACGTATCAGCCTCCTGTAGGCACACTTTTGCCTACAAATACAGTGAGTACCAGCAGGCTCCTCTGCCTTTCTAAGAAACATCCAGGCTCAGTAGTCTTTCCCAGTCAGTCTATGTATTCAGAGGGTAGGGCAACACACTGCACCCTTCCTTGGGAAAGCTAGATGTCCTCAGCGCTCCAACAGCTCCACGGATTCTGTTCTCTAAAGTCCTACATGCCATGGAAGTCTGCCTCATTGCCCTCATTGGAGCTACACTAAGAAACACAATCTGCTTCGCCCTCCTCTAGGAACTCTTACCCAAGGACCCCATACCTATAGGAGAAAGGAGCCTTGCATTCCTAGTGGAACCAAAGCATAGTTTTTCCTGTTACACTGCAGGAATTTAGAATTGGCTTAAGCCCGATAGCATACATAGAACGTTCCAAGGACGAGGGAGTTCGATACATGAAGAACACCCTGTGAAGAAAACTTGTTTCAGCAAGGGACCAGGGTGTAGCTAGGGTCCTTTTGACTTGTGAGAAATCAGAACGTGTTCGGCTGCATGTTCACCAGAAAAAACACCTGATGCCACAAACCTTGCTCTCCCATTTTAAAAGCTCTATGCGTGCTGCACTGAAGATACCTAAATAACACTGTTTTTGACTGGCCTCTAGTCACTGTGGGCAGCCCTCTGGAGAGAAATGGAGTTTTCTCTAAGGAAACACGGTGCTTCCATAGCATGTGTGGGAGCTCCTCCATTCATGCTCTAGAGCTACAGGGAAATTTGACGTGAGTCCTTGCCTCAAGCTAAAGCCTGAAAAGCCCTGGTGAAGCGAAAGCGTGTAGCAGTTTCCATTAGGTCGTACTCGCAGTTCTGCTTTTCTTTAACGTTTCTTCACTTTTCCAGACACTAGGCACCCTCGTGTAGGCACTCTTTTCCCTACAAATACAGCGAGTACCAGCAGGCTCCTCTGCCTTTCTAAGAAACATCCAGGCTCAGTAGTCTTTCCCAGTCAGTCTATGTATTCAGAGGGTAGGGCAACACACTGCACCCTTCCTTTGAAAAGCTAGATGTCCTCAGTGCTCCAACAGCTCCACGAATTCTGTTCTCTCACGTCCTACATGCCATGGAAGTCTGCCTCATTGCCCTCATTGGAGCTACACTAAGAAACACAATCTGCTTCGCCTTCCTCTAGGAACTCTTACCCTAGGACCCCATACCTACCGGAGAAAGGAGACTTGCATTCCTAGTGGAACCAAAGCACAGTTTTTCCTGTTACACTGCAGGACTTTAGAATAGGCATAGGCTCGATAGCATACATAGAACGTTCCAAGGACGAGGGAGTTCGATACATGCAGAACACCCTGTGAAGAAAACTTGTTTCAGACGGGACCAGGGTGTAGCTAGAGTCCTTTTGACTTGTGAGAAATCAGAACGTGTTCGGCTGCATGTTCACCATAAAAGAACACCTGATGGCACAAACCTTGCTTTCCCATTTTAAAAGCTCTATCCATGCTGCACTGAAGATACCTACATAACACTGTTTTTGACTGGCCTCTAGTCACTGTGGGCAGCCCTCTGGAAAGAAAAGGAGTTTTCTCTAAGGAAACACGGTGCTTCCATAGCATGGGTGGGAGCTCCTCCTGTCATGCTCTAGAGCTACAGGGAAACTTGACGTGAGTCCTTGCCTCAAGCTAAAGCCTGAAAAGCCCTGCTGAAGCGAAAGCGCTTATCAGTTTCCATTATGTCGTATTCGCCGTTCTGCTTTACTTTAACGATTCTTCACTTTTCCAGACACTAGGCACCCTCGTGTAGGCATCCTTTTTCCTACAAATACAGTGAGTACCAGCAGTCTCCTTTTCCCTTCCAAGAAACATCCAGGCCTAGAAGTCTTTATCAGTCACTCTATGTATTCAGAGGGTAGGGCAACTCGCTGCACCCTTCCTTAGGAAGCTAGAGGGACTCAGCTCTTCCACAGCTCCAGGGATTCTGTTCTCTCACATTCTACATGCCATGGAAGTCTGCCTCATTGCCCTCTTTGGAGCTACACTAAGAAACACAATCTGCTTCGCCTTCCTTCTAGGGACTCTTACCCAAGGACCCCGTACCTACAGGAGAAAGGAGGCTTGCATTCCTACTGGAACAAAATCACAGATTTTCCTGTTACACTGCAGGACTTTAGAATAGGCTTAGGCCTGATGGCAAACATAGAACGTTCCCAGGATGAGGGAGTTCGATACATGCAGAACACCCCGCGAAGAAAAGTTGATTCAGCAAGGGGCCAGGGTGTAGCTAAAGTCCCTTTTGACTTGTTAGAAATCAGAAGGTGTTCGGCTGCATGTTCACCGGAAAAGAACACCTGATGCCACAAAACTTGCTCTCCCATTTTAAAAGCTGTATGCGTGCTGCACTGAAGATACCTAAATAACACTGTTTTTGACTGGCCTCTAGTCACTGTGGGCAGCCCTCTGGAGAGAAATGGAGTTTTCTCTAAGGAAACACGGTGCTTCCATAGCATGGGTGGGAGCTCCTCCATTCATGCTCTAGAGCTACAGGGAAATTTGACGAGAGTCCTTGCCTCAAGCTAAAGCCTGAAAAGCCCTGCTGAAGCGAAAGCATGTAGCAGTTTCCATTAGGTCGTATTCGCAGTTCTGCTTTACTTTAAGGTTTTTCACTTTTCCAGACACTAGGCAGCCTCGTGTAGGCACTCTTTTTCCTACAAATACAGTGAGTACCAGCAGTCTCCTTTGCCCTTCTAAGAAACATCCAGACCTAGAAGCCTTTCCCAGTCACTCTATGTGTTCAGCGTGTAGGGCAACTCGCTGTCCCCTTCCTTAGGAAGTTAGATGGACTCAGCTCTTCAACAGTTCCAGGGATTCTGTTCTCTCACGTCCTACAACCCATGGAAGTCTGCCTCATTGCCCTCATTGGAGCTACACTAAGAAACACAATCTGCTTCGCCTTCCTTCTAGGAACTCTTACCCAAGGATCCCATACCTACAGGAGAAAGGAGGCTTGCATTCCGACAGGAACCAATGCAAAGTTTTTCCTGTTACCCTGCAGGACTTTAGAATCGGCTTAGGCCCGAAGGGTTACATAGAGCGTTCCAAGGATGAGAGAGTTCGCTACATGCAGAACACCCTGTGAAGAAAAGTTGATTCCGCAAGGGACCATGGTGTAGCGAGAGTCTCTTTTGACTTGTTAGAAATCAGAAGGGTTTCGATAGCATGGTCACCGGAAAGGAAGACCTGATTGCACAAACCTTACTTTCCCATTTTAAAAGCTTTATCCATGCTGCACTGAAGATACCTAAATAACACTGTTTTTGACTGGCCTCTAGTTACTGTAGGCAGCCCTCTGGAAAGAAAAGCAGTTTTCTCTAAGGAAACACGGTGCTTCGATAGCCTGGGTGGGAGCTCCTCCTGTCTCGCTCTAGAGCTACAGGGAAACTTGACGTGAGTCCTTGCCTCAAGCTAAGGCCTGACAAGCCCTGCTGAAGGGAAAGCGCTTAGCAGTTTCCATTAGGTCGTACTCGCAGTTCTGCTTTACTTTAACGTTTCTTCACTTTTCTAGACACGTATCAGCCTCCTGTAGGCACACTTTTGCCTACAAATACAGTGAGTACCAGCAGGCTCCTCTGCCTTTCTAAGAAACATCCAGGCTCAGTAGTCTTTCCCAGTCAGTCTATGTATTCAGAGGGTAGGGCAACACACTGCACCCTTCCTTGGGAAAGCTAGATGTCCTCAGCGCTCCAACAGCTCCACGGATTCTGTTCTCTAAAGTCCTACATGCCATGGAAGTCTGCCTCATTGCCCTCATTGGAGCTACACTAAGAAACACAATCTGCTTCGCCCTCCTCTAGGAACTCTTACCCAAGGACCCCATACCTATAGGAGAAAGGAGCCTTGCATTCCTAGTGGAACCAAAGCATAGTTTTTCCTGTTACACTGCAGGAATTTAGAATTGGCTTAAGCCCGATAGCATACATAGAACGTTCCAAGGACGAGGGAGTTCGATACATGAAGAACACCCTGTGAAGAAAACTTGTTTCAGCAAGGGACCAGGGTGTAGCTAGGGTCCTTTTGACTTGTGAGAAATCAGAACGTGTTCGGCTGCATGTTCACCAGAAAAAACACCTGATGCCACAAACCTTGCTCTCCCATTTTAAAAGCTCTATGCGTGCTGCACTGAAGATACCTAAATAACACTGTTTTTGACTGGCCTCTAGTCACTGTGGGCAGCCCTCTGGAGAGAAATGGAGTTTTCTCTAAGGAAACACGGTGCTTCCATAGCATGTGTGGGAGCTCCTCCATTCATGCTCTAGAGCTACAGGGAAATTTGACGTGAGTCCTTGCCTCAAGCTAAAGCCTGAAAAGCCCTGGTGAAGCGAAAGCGTGTAGCAGTTTCCATTAGGTCGTACTCGCAGTTCTGCTTTTCTTTAACGTTTCTTCACTTTTCCAGACACTAGGCACCCTCGTGTAGGCACTCTTTTCCCTACAAATACAGCGAGTACCAGCAGGCTCCTCTGCCTTTCTAAGAAACATCCAGGCTCAGTAGTCTTTCCCAGTCAGTCTATGTATTCAGAGGGTAGGGCAACACACTGCACCCTTCCTTTGAAAAGCTAGATGTCCTCAGTGCTCCAACAGCTCCACGAATTCTGTTCTCTCACGTCCTACATGCCATGGAAGTCTGCCTCATTGCCCTCATTGGAGCTACACTAAGAAACACAATCTGCTTCGCCTTCCTCTAGGAACTCTTACCCTAGGACCCCATACCTACCGGAGAAAGGAGACTTGCATTCCTAGTGGAACCAAAGCACAGTTTTTCCTGTTACACTGCAGGACTTTAGAATAGGCATAGGCTCGATAGCATACATAGAACGTTCCAAGGACGAGGGAGTTCGATACATGCAGAACACCCTGTGAAGAAAACTTGTTTCAGACGGGACCAGGGTGTAGCTAGAGTCCTTTTGACTTGTGAGAAATCAGAACGTGTTCGGCTGCATGTTCACCATAAAAGAACACCTGATGGCACAAACCTTGCTTTCCCATTTTAAAAGCTCTATCCATGCTGCACTGAAGATACCTACATAACACTGTTTTTGACTGGCCTCTAGTCACTGTGGGCAGCCCTCTGGAAAGAAAAGGAGTTTTCTCTAAGGAAACACGGTGCTTCCATAGCATGGGTGGGAGCTCCTCCTGTCATGCTCTAGAGCTACAGGGAAACTTGACGTGAGTCCTTGCCTCAAGCTAAAGCCTGAAAAGCCCTGCTGAAGCGAAAGCGCTTATCAGTTTCCATTATGTCGTATTCGCCGTTCTGCTTTACTTTAACGATTCTTCACTTTTCCAGACACTAGGCACCCTCGTGTAGGCATCCTTTTTCCTACAAATACAGTGAGTACCAGCAGTCTCCTTTTCCCTTCCAAGAAACATCCAGGCCTAGAAGTCTTTATCAGTCACTCTATGTATTCAGAGGGTAGGGCAACTCGCTGCACCCTTCCTTAGGAAGCTAGACGGACTCAGCTCTTCCACAGCTCCAGGGATTCTGTTCTCTCACATTCTACATGCCATGGAAGTCTGCCTCATTGCCCTCTTTGGAGCTACACTAAGAAACACAATCTGCTTCGCCTTCCTTCTAGGGACTCTTACCCAAGGACCCCGTACCTACAGGAGAAAGGAGGCTTGCATTCCTACTGGAACAAAATCACAGATTTTCCTGTTACACTGCAGGACTTTAGAATAGGCTTAGGCCTGATGGCAAACATAGAACGTTCCCAGGATGAGGGAGTTCGATACATGCAGAACACCCCGCGAAGAAAAGTTGATTCAGCAAGGGGCCAGGGTGTAGCTAAAGTCCCTTTTGACTTGTTAGAAATCAGAAGGTGTTCGGCTGCATGTTCACCGGAAAAGAACACCTGATGCCACAAACCTTGCTCTCCCATTTTAAAAGCTGTATGCGTGCTGCACTGAAGATACCTAAATAACACTGTTTTTGACTGGCCTCTAGTCACTGTGGGCAGCCCTCTGGAGAGAAATGGAGTTTTCTCTAAGGAAACACGGTGCTTCCATAGCATGGGTGGGAGCTCCTCCATTCATGCTCTAGAGCTACAGGGAAATTTGACGAGAGTCCTTGCCTCAAGCTAAAGCCTGAAAAGCCCTGCTGAAGCGAAAGCATGTAGCAGTTTCCATTAGGTCGTATTCGCAGTTCTGCTTTACTTTAAGGTTTTTCACTTTTCCAGACACTAGGCAGCCTCGTGTAGGCACTCTTTTTCCTACAAATACAGTGAGTACCAGCAGTCTCCTTTGCCCTTCTAAGAAACATCCAGACCTAGAAGCCTTTCCCAGTCACTCTATGTGTTCAGCGTGTAGGGCAACTCGCTGTCCCCTTCCTTAGGAAGTTAGATGGACTCAGCTCTTCAACAGTTCCAGGGATTCTGTTCTCTCACGTCCTACAACCCATGGAAGTCTGCCTCATTGCCCTCATTGGAGCTACACTAAGAAACACAATCTGCTTCGCCTTCCTTCTAGGAACTCTTACCCAAGGATCCCATACCTACAGGAGAAAGGAGGCTTGCATTCCGACAGGAACCAATGCAAAGTTTTTCCTGTTACCCTGCAGGACTTTAGAATCGGCTTAGGCCCGAAGGGTTACATAGAGCGTTCCAAGGATGAGAGAGTTCGCTACATGCAGAACACCCTGTGAAGAAAAGTTGATTCCGCAAGGGACCATGGTGTAGCGAGAGTCTCTTTTGACTTGTTAGAAATCAGAAGGGTTTCGATAGCATGGTCACCGGAAAGGAAGACCTGATTGCACAAACCTTACTTTCCCATTTTAAAAGCTTTATCCATGCTGCACTGAAGATACCTAAATAACACTGTTTTTGACTGGCCTCTAGTTACTGTAGGCAGCCCTCTGGAAAGAAAAGCAGTTTTCTCTAAGGAAACACGGTGCTTCGATAGCCTGGGTGGGAGCTCCTCCTGTCTCGCTCTAGAGCTACAGGGAAACTTGACGTGAGTCCTTGCCTCAAGCTAAGGCCTGACAAGCCCTGCTGAAGGGAAAGCGCTTAGCAGTTTCCATTAGGTCGTACTCGCAGTTCTGCTTTACTTTAACGTTTCTTCACTTTTCTAGACACGTATCAGCCTCCTGTAGGCACACTTTTGCCTACAAATACAGTGAGTACCAGCAGGCTCCTCTGCCTTTCTAAGAAACATCCAGGCTCAGTAGTCTTTCCCAGTCAGTCTATGTATTCAGAGGGTAGGGCAACACACTGCACCCTTCCTTGGGAAAGCTAGATGTCCTCAGCGCTCCAACAGCTCCACGAATTCTGTTCTCTAAAGTCCTACATGCCATGGAAGTCTGCCTCATTGCCCTCATTGGAGCTACACTAAGAAACACAATCTGCTTCGCCCTCCTCTAGGAACTCTTACCCAAGGACCCCATACCTATAGGAGAAAGGAGCCTTGCATTCCTAGTGGAACCAAAGCATAGTTTTTCCTGTTACACTGCAGGAATTTAGAATTGGCTTAAGCCCGATAGCATACATAGAACGTTCCAAGGACGAGGGAGTTCGATACATGAAGAACACCCTGTGAAGAAAACTTGTTTCAGCAAGGGACCAGGGTGTAGCTAGGGTCCTTTTGACTTGTGAGAAATCAGAACGTGTTCGGCTGCATGTTCACCAGAAAAAACACCTGATGCCACAAACCTTGCTCTCCCATTTTAAAAGCTCTATGCGTGCTGCACTGAAGATACCTAAATAACACTGTTTTTGACTGGCCTCTAGTCACTGTGGGCAGCCCTCTGGAGAGAAATGGAGTTTTCTCTAAGGAAACACGGTGCTTCCATAGCATGTGTGGGAGCTCCTCCATTCATGCTCTAGAGCTACAGGGAAATTTGACGTGAGTCCTTGCCTCAAGCTAAAGCCTGAAAAGCCCTGGTGAAGCGAAAGCGTGTAGCAGTTTCCATTAGGTCGTACTCGCAGTTCTGCTTTTCTTTAACGTTTCTTCACTTTTCCAGACACTAGGCACCCTCGTGTAGGCACTCTTTTCCCTACAAATACAGCGAGTACCAGCAGGCTCCTCTGCCTTTCTAAGAAACATCCAGGCTCAGTAGTCTTTCCCAGTCAGTCTATGTATTCAGAGGGTAGGGCAACACACTGCACCCTTCCTTTGAAAAGCTAGATGTCCTCAGTGCTCCAACAGCTCCACGAATTCTGTTCTCTCACGTCCTACATGCCATGGAAGTCTGCCTCATTGCCCTCATTGGAGCTACACTAAGAAACACAATCTGCTTCGCCTTCCTCTAGGAACTCTTACCCTAGGACCCCATACCTACCGGAGAAAGGAGACTTGCATTCCTAGTGGAACCAAAGCACAGTTTTTCCTGTTACACTGCAGGACTTTAGAATAGGCATAGGCTCGATAGCATACATAGAACGTTCCAAGGACGAGGGAGTTCGATACATGCAGAACACCCTGTGAAGAAAACTTGTTTCAGACGGGACCAGGGTGTAGCTAGAGTCCTTTTGACTTGTGAGAAATCAGAACGTGTTCGGCTGCATGTTCACCATAAAAGAACACCTGATGGCACAAACCTTGCTTTCCCATTTTAAAAGCTCTATCCATGCTGCACTGAAGATACCTACATAACACTGTTTTTGACTGGCCTCTAGTCACTGTGGGCAGCCCTCTGGAAAGAAAAGGAGTTTTCTCTAAGGAAACACGGTGCTTCCATAGCATGGGTGGGAGCTCCTCCTGTCATGCTCTAGAGCTACAGGGAAACTTGACGTGAGTCCTTGCCTCAAGCTAAAGCCTGAAAAGCCCTGCTGAAGCGAAAGCGCTTATCAGTTTCCATTATGTCGTATTCGCCGTTCTGCTTTACTTTAACGATTCTTCACTTTTCCAGACACTAGGCACCCTCGTGTAGGCATCCTTTTTCCTACAAATACAGTGAGTACCAGCAGTCTCCTTTTCCCTTCCAAGAAACATCCAGGCCTAGAAGTCTTTATCAGTCACTCTATGTATTCAGAGGGTAGGGCAACTCGCTGCACCCTTCCTTAGGAAGCTAGACGGACTCAGCTCTTCCACAGCTCCAGGGATTCTGTTCTCTCACATTCTACATGCCATGGAAGTCTGCCTCATTGCCCTCTTTGGAGCTACACTAAGAAACACAATCTGCTTCGCCTTCCTTCTAGGGACTCTTACCCAAGGACCCCGTACCTACAGGAGAAAGGAGGCTTGCATTCCTACTGGAACAAAATCACAGATTTTCCTGTTACACTGCAGGACTTTAGAATAGGCTTAGGCCTGATGGCAAACATAGAACGTTCCCAGGATGAGGGAGTTCGATACATGCAGAACACCCCGCGAAGAAAAGTTGATTCAGCAAGGGGCCAGGGTGTAGCTAAAGTCCCTTTTGACTTGTTAGAAATCAGAAGGTGTTCGGCTGCATGTTCACCGGAAAAGAACACCTGATGCCACAAACCTTGCTCTCCCATTTTAAAAGCTGTATGCGTGCTGCACTGAAGATACCTAAATAACACTGTTTTTGACTGGCCTCTAGTCACTGTGGGCAGCCCTCTGGAGAGAAATGGAGTTTTCTCTAAGGAAACACGGTGCTTCCATAGCATGGGTGGGAGCTCCTCCATTCATGCTCTAGAGCTACAGGGAAATTTGACGAGAGTCCTTGCCTCAAGCTAAAGCCTGAAAAGCCCTGCTGAAGCGAAAGCATGTAGCAGTTTCCATTAGGTCGTATTCGCAGTTCTGCTTTACTTTAAGGTTTTTCACTTTTCCAGACACTAGGCAGCCTCGTGTAGGCACTCTTTTTCCTACAAATACAGTGAGTACCAGCAGTCTCCTTTGCCCTTCTAAGAAACATCCAGACCTAGAAGCCTTTCCCAGTCACTCTATGTGTTCAGCGTGTAGGGCAACTCGCTGTCCCCTTCCTTAGGAAGTTAGATGGACTCAGCTCTTCAACAGTTCCAGGGATTCTGTTCTCTCACGTCCTACAACCCATGGAAGTCTGCCTCATTGCCCTCATTGGAGCTACACTAAGAAACACAATCTGCTTCGCCTTCCTTCTAGGAACTCTTACCCAAGGATCCCATACCTACAGGGGAAAGGAGGCTTGCATTCCGACAGGAACCAATGCAAAGTTTTTCCTGTTACCCTGCAGGACTTTAGAATCGGCTTAGGCCCGAAGGGTTACATAGAGCGTTCCAAGGATGAGAGAGTTCGCTACATGCAGAACACCCTGTGAAGAAAAGTTGATTCCGCAAGGGACCATGGTGTAGCGAGAGTCTCTTTTGACTTGTTAGAAATCAGAAGGGTTTCGATAGCATGGTCACCGGAAAGGAAGACCTGATTGCACAAACCTTACTTTCCCATTTTAAAAGCTTTATCCATGCTGCACTGAAGATACCTAAATAACACTGTTTTTGACTGGCCTCTAGTTACTGTAGGCAGCCCTCTGGAAAGAAAAGCAGTTTTCTCTAAGGAAACACGGTGCTTCGATAGCCTGGGTGGGAGCTCCTCCTGTCTCGCTCTAGAGCTACAGGGAAACTTGACGTGAGTCCTTGCCTCAAGCTAAGGCCTGACAAGCCCTGCTGAAGGGAAAGCGCTTAGCAGTTTCCATTAGGTCGTACTCGCAGTTCTGCTTTACTTTAACGTTTCTTCACTTTTCTAGACACGTATCAGCCTCCTGTAGGCACACTTTTGCCTACAAATACAGTGAGTACCAGCAGGCTCCTCTGCCTTTCTAAGAAACATCCAGGCTCAGTAGTCTTTCCCAGTCAGTCTATGTATTCAGAGGGTAGGGCAACACACTGCACCCTTCCTTGGGAAAGCTAGATGTCCTCAGCGCTCCAACAGCTCCACGGATTCTGTTCTCTAAAGTCCTACATGCCATGGAAGTCTGCCTCATTGCCCTCATTGGAGCTACACTAAGAAACACAATCTGCTTCGCCCTCCTCTAGGAACTCTTACCCAAGGACCCCATACCTATAGGAGAAAGGAGCCTTGCATTCCTAGTGGAACCAAAGCATAGTTTTTCCTGTTACACTGCAGGAATTTAGAATTGGCTTAAGCCCGATAGCATACATAGAACGTTCCAAGGACGAGGGAGTTCGATACATGAAGAACACCCTGTGAAGAAAACTTGTTTCAGCAAGGGACCAGGGTGTAGCTAGGGTCCTTTTGACTTGTGAGAAATCAGAACGTGTTCGGCTGCATGTTCACCAGAAAAAACACCTGATGCCACAAACCTTGCTCTCCCATTTTAAAAGCTCTATGCGTGCTGCACTGAAGATACCTAAATAACACTGTTTTTGACTGGCCTCTAGTCACTGTGGGCAGCCCTCTGGAGAGAAATGGAGTTTTCTCTAAGGAAACACGGTGCTTCCATAGCATGTGTGGGAGCTCCTCCATTCATGCTCTAGAGCTACAGGGAAATTTGACGTGAGTCCTTGCCTCAAGCTAAGGCCTGAAAAGCCCTGGTGAAGCGAAAGCGTGTAGCAGTTTCCATTAGGTCGTATTGGCAGTTCTGCTTTTCTTTAACGTTTCTTCACTTTTCCAGACACTAGGCACCCTCGTGTAGGCACTCTTTTCCCTACAAATACAGTGAGTACCAGCAGGCTCCTCTGCCTTTCTAAGAAACATCCAGGCTCAGTAGTCTTTCCCAGTCAGTCTATGTATTCAGAGGGTAGGGCAACACACTGCACCCTTCCTTTGAAAAGCTAGATGTCCTCAGTGCTCCAACAGCTCCACGAATTCTGTTCTCTCACGTCCTACATGCCATGGAAGTCTGCCTCATTGCCCTCATTGGAGCTACACTAAGAAACACAATCTGCTTCGCCTTCCTCTAGGAACTCTTACCCTAGGACCCCATACCTACCGGAGAAAGGAGACTTGCATTCCTAGTGGAACCAAAGCACAGTTTTTCCTGTTACACTGCAGGACTTTAGAATAGGCATAGGCTCGATAGCATACATACAACGTTCCAAGGACGAGGGAGTTCGATACATGCAGAACACCCTGTGAAGAAAACTTGTTTCAGACGGGACCAGGGTGTAGCTAGAGTCCTTTTGACTTGTGAGAAATCAGAACGTGTTCGGCTGCATGTTCACCATAAAAGAACACCTGATGGCACAAACCTTGCTTTCCCATTTTTTTTTTTTTTTTTTTTTTTTTTTTTTAGTTGTCTTGTTTGTTTTTTTATACTGCAGGTTCTTATTAGGCATCAGTTTTATACACATCAGTGTATACATGTCAATCCCAATCGCCCAATTCAGCACACCACCATCCCCACCCCACCGCAGTTTTCCCCCCTTGGTGTCCATATGTCCATTCTCTACATCTGTGTCTCAACTTCTGCCCTGCAAACTGGCTCATCTGTACCATTTTTCTAGGTTCCGCATACATGCATTAATATACGATATTTGTTTTTCTCTTTCTGACTTACTTCACTCTGTATGACAGTCTCTAGATCCATCCACGTCTCAACAAATGACTGAATTTCGTTCCTTTTTATGGCTGAGTAATATTCCATTGTATATATGTACCACAACTTCTTTATCCATTCGTCTGTTGATGGGCATTTAGGTTGCTTCCATGACCTGGCTATTGTAAATAGTGCTGCAATGAACATTCGGGTGCATGTGTCTTTTTGAATTACGGTTTTCTCTGGGTATATGCCCAGTAGTGGGATTGCTGGGTCATATGGTAATTCTATTTTTAGTTTTTTAAGGAACCTCCATATTGTTCTCCATAGTGGCTGTATCAATTTACATTCCCACCAACAGTGCAAGAGGGTTCCCTTTTCACCACACCCTCTCCAGCATTTGTTGTTTGTAGATTTTCTGATGATGCCCATTCTAACAGGAGTGAGGTGATACCTCATTGTAGTTTTGATTTGCATTTCTCTAATAATTAGTGATGTTGAGCATCTTTTCATGTGCTTCGTGGCCATCTGTATGTCTTCTTTGGAGAAATGTCTATTTAGGTCTTCTGCCCATTTTTGGATTGGGGTGTTTGTTTCTTTGATATTGAGCTGAATGAGCTGTTTATATATTTTGGAGATTAATCCTTTGTCCGTTGATTCATTTGCAAATATTTTCTCCCATTCTGAGGGTGGTCTTTTCGTCTTGTTTATGGTTTCCTTTGCTGTGCAAAAGCTTTGAAGTTTCATTAGGTCCCATTTGTTTATTTTTGTTTTTATTTCCATTACTCTAGGAGGTGGATCAAAAAAGATCTTGCTGTGATTTATGTCAAAGAGTGTTCTTCCTATGTTTTCCTCTAAGAGTTTTATAGTGTCCAGTCTTATATTTAGGTCTCTAATCCATTTTGAGTTTATTTTTGTGTATGGTGTTAGGGAGTATTCTAATTTCATTCTTTTACATGTAGCTGTCCAGTTTTCCCAGCACCACTTATTGAAGAGACTGTCTTTTCTCCATTGTATATCTTTGCCTCCTTTGTCATAGATTAGTTGACCATAGGTGCGTGGGTTAATCTCTGGGCTTTCTATCTTGTTCCATTGATCTATGTTTCTGTTTTTGTGCCAGTACCATATTGTCTTGATTACTGTAGCTTTGTAGTATAGTCTGAAGTCAGGGAGTCTGATTCCTCCAGCTCCATTTTTTTGCCTCAAGACTGCTTTGCCTATTCGGGGTCTTTTGTGTCTCCATACAAATTTTAAGATGATTTGTTCTAGCTCCGTAAAAAATGCCATTGGTAATTTGATAGGGATTGCATTGAATCTGTAGATTGCTTTGGGTAGTATACTCATTTTCACAATGTTGATTCTTCCAATCCAAGAACATGGTATATCTCTCCATCTGTTGGTATCATCTTTAATTTCTTTCATCAGTGTCTTATAGTTTTCTGCATACAGGTCTTTTGTCTCCCTAGGTAGGTTTATTCCTAGGTATTTTATTCTTTTTGTTGCAATGGTAAATGGGAGTGTTTCCATAATTTCTCTTTCAGATTTTTCATCATTAGTGTATAGGAATGCAAGAGATTTCTGTGCATTAATTTTGTATCCTGCAACTTTACCATATTCATTAATTAGCTCTAGCAGTTTTCTGGTGGCAGTTTTAGGATTCTCTATGTATAGTATCATGTCATCCGCAAACAGTGACAGTTTTACTTCTTCTTTTCCAATTTGTATTCCTTTTATTTCTTTTTCTTCTCTGATTGCCGTGGCTAGGACTTCCAAAACTATGTTGAATAATAGTGGTGAGAGTGGACATCCTTGTCTCGTTCCTGATCTTAGAGGAAATGCTTTCAGTTTTTCACCATTGAGAATGATGTTTGCTGTGGGTTTGTCATATATGGCCTTTATTATGTTGAGGTAGGTTCCCTCTATGCCCACTTTCTGGAGAGTTTTTATCAGAAATGGGTGTTGAATTTTGTCAAAAGCTTTTTCTGCATCTATTGAGATGATCATATGGTTTTTCTTCTTCAATTTGTTAATATGGTGTATCCCATTGATTGATTTGCGTATATTGAAGAATCCTTGCATCCCTGGGATAAATCCCACTTGATCGTGGTGTATGATCCTTTTAATGTGTTGTTGGATTCTGTTTGCTAGTATTTTGTTGAGGATTTTTGCATCTATATTCATCAGTGATATTGGTCTGTAATTTTCTTTTTTTGTAGTGTCTTTGTCTGGTTTTGGTATCAGGGTGATGGTGGCCTCATAGAATGAGTTTGGGAGTGTTCCTTCCTCTGCAATTTTTTGGAAGAGTTTGAGAAGGATGGGTGTTAGCTCTTCTCTAAATGTTTGATAGAATTCACCTGTGAAGCCATCTGGTCCTGGACTTTTGTTTGTTGGAAGATTTTTAATCACAGTTTCAATTTCATTACTTGTGATTGGTCTGTTCATATTTTCTATTTCTTCCTGGTTCAGTCTTGGAAGGTTATACCTTTCTAAGAATTTGTCCATTTCTTCCAGGTTGTCCATTTTATTGGCATAGAGTTGCTTGTAGTAGTCTCTTAGGATGCTTTGTATTTCTGCAGTGTCTGTTGTAACTTCTCCTTTTTCATTTCTGATTTTATTGATTTGAGTCCTCTCCCTCTTTTTCTTGATGAGTCTGGCTAATGGCTTATCAATTTTGTTTATCTTCTCAAAGAACCAACTTTTAGTTTTATTGATCTTTGCTATTGTTTTCTTTGTTTCTATTTCATTTATTTCTGCTCTGATCTTTATGATTTCTTTCCTTCTGCTAACTTTGGGTTTTGTTTGTTCTTCTTTCTCTAGTTTCTTTAAGTGTAAGGTTAGATTGTTTACTTGAGCTTTTTCTTGTTTCTTTAGGTAGGCTTGTATAGCTATAAACTTCCCTCTT
Organism: Balaenoptera ricei; assembly: GCF_028023285.1. NCBI lineage: Eukaryota > Metazoa > Chordata > Mammalia > Artiodactyla > Balaenopteridae > Balaenoptera > Balaenoptera ricei. The sequence continues at coordinate 94,937 of NW_026777787.1, forward strand.
AGAACTGCTTTTGCTGCATCCCATAGGTTTTGGGTCGTCGTGTTTTCATTGTCATTTGTCTCTAGGTATTTTTTGATTTCCTCTTTGATTTCTTCAGTGATCTCTTGGTTATTTAGTAACGTATTGTTTAGCCTCCATGTGTTTGTCCTTTTTACGTTTTTTTCCCTGTAATTCATTTCTAATCTCATAGCGTTGTGGTCAGAAAAGATGCTTGATATGATTTCAATTTTCTTAAATTTACTGAGGCTTGATTTGTGACCCAAGATGTGATCTATCTTGGAGAATGTTCCGTGCGCACTTGAGAAGAACGTGTAATCTGCTGTTTTTGGATGGAATGTCTGATATATATCAATTAAATCTATCTGGTCTATTGTGTCATTTAAAGCTTCTGTTTCCTTATTTATTTTCATTTTGGATGATCTGTCCATTGGTGTAAGTGAGGTGTTAAAGTCCCCCACTATTATTGTGTTACTGTCGATTTCCTCTTTTATAGCTGTTAGCAGTTGCCTTATGTATTGAGGTGCTCCTATGTTGGGTGCATATATATTTATAATTGTTATATCTTCTTCTTGGATTGATCCCTGGATCATTATGTAGTGTCCTTCCTTGTCTCTTGTAACATTCTTTAATTTAAAGTCTATTTTATCTGATATGAGTATAGCTACTCCAGCTTTCTTTTGATTTCCATTTGCATGGAATATCTTTTTCCATCCCATCACTTTCAGTCTGTATGTGTCCCTAGGTCTAAAGTGGGTCTCTTGTAGACAGCATATATATGGGTCTTGTTTTTGTATCCATTCAGCCAGTCTATGTCTTTTGGTTGGGGCATTTAATCCATTCACGTTTAAGGTAATTATCGATATGTATGTTCCTATGACCATTTTCTTAATTGTTTTGGGTTTGTTTTTGTAGGTCCTTTTCTTCTCTTGTGTTTCCCACTTAGAGAAGTTCCTTTAGCATTTGTTGTAGAGCTGGTTTGGTGGTGCTGAATTCTCTTAGCTTTTGCTTGTCTGTAAAGCTTTTGATTTCTCCATCAAATCTAAATGAGATCCTTGCCGGGTAGAGTAATCTTGGTTGTAGGTTCTTCCCTTTCATCACTTTAAGTATATCATGCCACTCCCTTCTGGCTTGCAGAGTTTCTGCTGAGAAATCAGCTGTTAACCTTATGGGAGTTCCCTTGTATGTTATTTGTCGTTTTTCCCTTGCTGCTTTCAGTAATTTTTCTTTGTCTTTAATTTTTGCCACTTTGATTACTATGTGTCTCGGCATGTTTCTCCTTGGGTTTATCCTGTATGGGACTCTCTGCGCTTCCTGGACTTGGGTGGCTATTTCCTTTCCCATGTTAGGGAAGTTTTCGACTATAATCTCTTCAAATATTTTCTCTGGTCCTTTCTCTCTCTCTTCTCCTTCTGGGACCCCTATAATGCGAATGTTGTTGCGTTTAATGTTGTCCCAGAGGTCTCTTAGGCTGTCTTCATTTCTTTTCATTCTTTTTTCTTTAGTCTGTTCCGCAGCAGTGAATTCCATCATTCTGTCTTCCAGGTCACTTATCCGTTCTTCTGCCTCAGTTATTCTGCTATTGATTCCTTCTAGTGTAGTTTTCATTTCAGTTATTGTATTGGTCATCTCTGTTTGTTTGTTCTTTAATTCTTCTAGGTCTTTGTTAATCATTTCTTGCATCTTCTCAATCTTTGCCTCCATTCTTATTCCAAGGTCCTGGATCATCTTCACTATCATTATTCTGAATTCTTTTTCTGGAAGGTTGCCTATCTCCACTTCATTTAGTTGTTTTTCTGGGGTTTTTTCTTGTTCCTTCATCTGGTACATAGCCCTCTGCCTTTTCATCTTCTCTATCTTTCTGTAACTGTGGTTTTTGGTCCACAGGCTGCAGGATTATAGTTTTTCTTGCTTCTGTTGTCTGCCCTCTGGTGGTTGAGGCTATCTAAGAGGCTTGATGGGAGGCTCTGGTGGTGGGTAGAGCTGACTGTTGCTGTGGCGGTCAGAGCTCAGTAAAACCTTAATCCACTTGACTGTTGATGGGTGGGGCTGGGTTCCCTCCCTGTTGGCTGTTTTGCCTGAGGCAACCCAACACTGGAGCCTACCCGTGCTCTTTGGTGGGGTTAATGGCAGACTCTGGGAGGGCTCACGCCAAGGAGAACTTCCCAGAACCTCTGCTGCCAGTGTCCTTATCCCCACGGTGAAACAGAGCCACCACTCGCCTCTGCAGGAGACCCCCCAACACCAGCAGGTAGGTCTGGTTCAGTCTCCCCCAGGCTCACTGCTCCTTCCCCTGGGTCCTGATGCACACATTACTTTGTGTGTGCCCTCCAAGAGTGGGATCTCTGTTTCCCCCAGTCCCGTCAAAGTCCTGCAATCCAATTCCCACTAGGCTTCAAAGTCTGATTCTCTAGGAATTCCTCCTCCCGTTGCCTGACCCCCAGGTTGGGAAGCCTGACGTGGGGCTCAGAACCTTTACTCCAGTGGGTGGACTTCTGTGGTATAAGTGTTCGCCAGTCTGTGAGTCACCCACCCAGCAGTTACGGGGTTTGATTTTACTCTGCTTGCGCCCCTCCTACCGTCTCACTGTGGCTTCTCCTCTGTCCTTGGACGTGGGGTATCCTCCTTGGTGAAGTCCAGGGTCTTCCTGTCAATGATGGTCCAGCAGGCAGTTGTGATTCTGGTGCTCTCGCAAGAGGGAGTGACAGCACGTCCTTCTACTCCGCCATCTTGGTTAATCTGCTTTCCCATTTTAAAAGCTCTATCCATGCTGCACTGAAGATACCTACATAACACTGTTTTTGACTGGCCTCTAGTCACTGTGGGCAGCCCTCTGGAAAGAAAAGGAGTTTTCTCTAAGGAAACACGGTGCTTCCATAGCATGGGTGGGAGCTCCTCCTGTCATGCTCTAGAGCTACAGGGAAACTTGACGTGAGTCCTTGCCTCAAGCTAAAGCCTGAAAAGCCCTGCTGAAGCGAAAGCGCTTATCAGTTTCCATTATGTCGTATTCGCCGTTCTGCTTTACTTTAACGATTCTTCACTTTTCCAGACACTAGGCACCCTCGTGTAGGCATCCTTTTTCCTACAAATACAGTGAGTACCAGCAGTCTCCTTTTCCCTTCCAAGAAACATCCAGGCCTAGAAGTCTTTATCAGTCACTCTATGTATTCAGAGGGTAGGGCAACTCGCTGCACCCTTCCTTAGGAAGCTAGACGGACTCAGCTCTTCCACAGCTCCAGGGATTCTGTTCTCTCACATTCTACATGCCATGGAAGTCTGCCTCATTGCCCTCTTTGGAGCTACACTAAGAAACACAATCTGCTTCGCCTTCCTTCTAGGGACTCTTACCCAAGGACCCCGTACCTACAGGAGAAAGGAGGCTTGCATTCCTACTGGAACAAAATCACAGATTTTCCTGTTACACTGCAGGACTTTAGAATAGGCTTAGGCCTGATGGCAAACATAGAACGTTCCCAGGATGAGGGAGTTCGATACATGCAGAACACCCCGCGAAGAAAAGTTGATTCAGCAAGGGGCCAGGGTGTAGCTAAAGTCCCTTTTGACTTGTTAGAAATCAGAAGGTGTTCGGCTGCATGTTCACCGGAAAAGAACACCTGATGCCACAAACCTTGCTCTCCCATTTTAAAAGCTGTATGCGTGCTGCACTGAAGATACCTAAATAACACTGTTTTTGACTGGCCTCTAGTCACTGTGGGCAGCCCTCTGGAGAGAAATGGAGTTTTCTCTAAGGAAACACGGTGCTTCCATAGCATGGGTGGGAGCTCCTCCATTCATGCTCTAGAGCTACAGGGAAATTTGACGAGAGTCCTTGCCTCAAGCTAAAGCCTGAAAAGCCCTGCTGAAGCGAAAGCATGTAGCAGTTTCCATTAGGTCGTATTCGCAGTTCTGCTTTACTTTAAGGTTTTTCACTTTTCCAGACACTAGGCAGCCTCGTGTAGGCACTCTTTTTCCTACAAATACAGTGAGTACCAGCAGTCTCCTTTGCCCTTCTAAGAAACATCCAGACCTAGAAGCCTTTCCCAGTCACTCTATGTGTTCAGCGTGTAGGGCAACTCGCTGTCCCCTTCCTTAGGAAGTTAGATGGACTCAGCTCTTCAACAGTTCCAGGGATTCTGTTCTCTCACGTCCTACAACCCATGGAAGTCTGCCTCATTGCCCTCATTGGAGCTACACTAAGAAACACAATCTGCTTCGCCTTCCTTCTAGGAACTCTTACCCAAGGATCCCATACCTACAGGAGAAAGGAGGCTTGCATTCCGACAGGAACCAATGCAAAGTTTTTCCTGTTACCCTGCAGGACTTTAGAATCGGCTTAGGCCCGAAGGGTTACATAGAGCGTTCCAAGGATGAGAGAGTTCGCTACATGCAGAACACCCTGTGAAGAAAAGTTGATTCCGCAAGGGACCATGGTGTAGCGAGAGTCTCTTTTGACTTGTTAGAAATCAGAAGGGTTTCGATAGCATGGTCACCGGAAAGGAAGACCTGATTGCACAAACCTTACTTTCCCATTTTAAAAGCTTTATCCATGCTGCACTGAAGATACCTAAATAACACTGTTTTTGACTGGCCTCTAGTTACTGTAGGCAGCCCTCTGGAAAGAAAAGCAGTTTTCTCTAAGGAAACACGGTGCTTCGATAGCCTGGGTGGGAGCTCCTCCTGTCTCGCTCTAGAGCTACAGGGAAACTTGACGTGAGTCCTTGCCTCAAGCTAAGGCCTGACAAGCCCTGCTGAAGGGAAAGCGCTTAGCAGTTTCCATTAGGTCGTACTCGCAGTTCTGCTTTACTTTAACGTTTCTTCACTTTTCTAGACACGTATCAGCCTCCTGTAGGCACACTTTTGCCTACAAATACAGTGAGTACCAGCAGGCTCCTCTGCCTTTCTAAGAAACATCCAGGCTCAGTAGTCTTTCCCAGTCAGTCTATGTATTCAGAGGGTAGGGCAACACACTGCACCCTTCCTTGGGAAAGCTAGATGTCCTCAGCGCTCCAACAGCTCCACGGATTCTGTTCTCTAAAGTCCTACATGCCATGGAAGTCTGCCTCATTGCCCTCATTGGAGCTACACTAAGAAACACAATCTGCTTCGCCCTCCTCTAGGAACTCTTACCCAAGGACCCCATACCTATAGGAGAAAGGAGCCTTGCATTCCTAGTGGAACCAAAGCATAGTTTTTCCTGTTACACTGCAGGAATTTAGAATTGGCTTAAGCCCGATAGCATACATAGAACGTTCCAAGGACGAGGGAGTTCGATACATGAAGAACACCCTGTGAAGAAAACTTGTTTCAGCAAGGGACCAGGGTGTAGCTAGGGTCCTTTTGACTTGTGAGAAATCAGAACGTGTTCGGCTGCATGTTCACCAGAAAAAACACCTGATGCCACAAACCTTGCTCTCCCATTTTAAAAGCTCTATGCGTGCTGCACTGAAGATACCTAAATAACACTGTTTTTGACTGGCCTCTAGTCACTGTGGGCAGCCCTCTGGAGAGAAATGGAGTTTTCTCTAAGGAAACACGGTGCTTCCATAGCATGTGTGGGAGCTCCTCCATTCATGCTCTAGAGCTACAGGGAAATTTGACGTGAGTCCGAGCCTCAAGCTAAGGCCTGAAAAGCCCTGGTGAAGCGAAAGCGTGTAGCAGTTTCCATTAGGTCGTATTCGCAGTTCTGCTTTTCTTTAACGTTTCTTCACTTTTCCAGACACTAGGCACCCTCGTGTAGGCACTCTTTTCCCTACAAATACAGTGAGTACCAGCAGGCTCCTCTGCCTTTCTAAGAAACATCCAGGCTCAGTAGTCTTTCCCAGTCAGTCTATGTATTCAGAGGGTAGGGCAACACACTGCACCCTTCCTTTGAAAAGCTAGATGTCCTCAGTGCTCCAACAGCTCCACGAATTCTGTTCTCTCACGTCCTACATGCCATGGAAGTCTGCCTCATTGCCCTCATTGGAGCTACACTAAGAAACACAATCTGCTTCGCCTTCCTCTAGGAACTCTTACCCTAGGACCCCATACCTACCGGAGAAAGGAGACTTGCATTCCTAGTGGAACCAAAGCACAGTTTTTCCTGTTACACTGCAGGACTTTAGAATAGGCATAGGCTCGATAGCATACATACAACGTTCCAAGGACGAGGGAGTTCGATACATGCAGAACACCCTGTGAAGAAAACTTGTTTCAGACGGGACCAGGGTGTAGCTAGAGTCCTTTTGACTTGTGAGAAATCAGAACGTGTTCGGCTGCATGTTCACCATAAAAGAACACCTGATGGCACAAACCTTGCTTTCCCATTTTAAAAGCTCTATCCATGCTGCACTGAAGATACCTACATAACACTGTTTTTGACTGGCCTCTAGTCACTGTGGGCAGCCCTCTGGAAAGAAAAGGAGTTTTCTCTAAGGAAACACGGTGCTTCCATAGCATGGGTGGGAGCTCCTCCTGTCATGCTCTAGAGCTACAGGGAAACTTGACGTGAGTCCTTGCCTCAAGCTAAAGCCTGAAAAGCCCTGCTGAAGCGAAAGCGCTTATCAGTTTCCATTATGTCGTATTCGCCGTTCTGCTTTACTTTAACGATTCTTCACTTTTCCAGACACTAGGCACCCTCGTGTAGGCATCCTTTTTCCTACAAATACAGTGAGTACCAGCAGTCTCCTTTTCCCTTCCAAGAAACATCCAGGCCTAGAAGTCTTTATCAGTCACTCTATGTATTCAGAGGGTAGGGCAACTCGCTGCACCCTTCCTTAGGAAGCTAGAGGGACTCAGCTCTTCCACAGCTCCAGGGATTCTGTTCTCTCACATTCTACATGCCATGGAAGTCTGCCTCATTGCCCTCTTTGGAGCTACACTAAGAAACACAATCTGCTTCGCCTTCCTTCTAGGGACTCTTACCCAAGGACCCCGTACCTACAGGAGAAAGGAGGCTTGCATTCCTACTGGAACAAAATCACAGATTTTCCTGTTACACTGCAGGACTTTAGAATAGGCTTAGGCCTGATGGCAAACATAGAACGTTCCCAGGATGAGGGAGTTCGATACATGCAGAACACCCCGCGAAGAAAAGTTGATTCAGCAAGGGGCCAGGGTGTAGCTAAAGTCCCTTTTGACTTGTTAGAAATCAGAAGGTGTTCGGCTGCATGTTCACCGGAAAAGAACACCTGATGCCACAAACCTTGCTCTCCCATTTTAAAAGCTGTATGCGTGCTGCACTGAAGATACCTAAATAACACTGTTTTTGACTGGCCTCTAGTCACTGTGGGCAGCCCTCTGGAGAGAAATGGAGTTTTCTCTAAGGAAACACGGTGCTTCCATAGCATGGGTGGGAGCTCCTCCATTCATGCTCTAGAGCTACAGGGAAATTTGACGAGAGTCCTTGCCTCAAGCTAAAGCCTGAAAAGCCCTGCTGAAGCGAAAGCATGTAGCAGTTTCCATTAGGTCGTATTCGCAGTTCTGCTTTACTTTAAGGTTTT
>NW_026777788.1:0-102381 GCF_028023285.1 Balaenoptera ricei
GGGTAGACGGGGAACCAGTGAGAGACTAGCTCTTGGTGTTGGGACAGGCACAGGTCACTCTATTTTCCCATCAGGAAGAAGAATTAACCACAGGCTCATCCTCCCCCCCGGAACCAGAACAGGGCCTGAAGCCATCCAGTGCTTTTGCGGCCAGCTCCCAAAAAAGCCAGTTGTAAAATGGAGCTTCAGGGCACTGCAATTCACAAACCTGCAGAGTTATAAATGATAACTCTCGTCCACAAATATATTGAGGGAAGGCAAAGAAGAGGATTTGAAATCAAGGCAGAATTGCAGGAAACAGATTTCAGGAGGTAGATTCGAATCGCCTTTAAAGCACATGAAAAGCGGCAAAACGTTGACAATGATGCCCTTGGCCAAAAAGGGCGTATGCGTTTTTTCCTGAATATATTCAGGAAAAAACACATACGCCCTTTTTGGCCAACCAAGCAACCTGGAAAGGCAAATCAGCGCTACAAAGAAGACTCGCTACCCATCGGTCAAAAGGGCCATGCTGAAAAAAGTCTCAAAACCAGAAATGCAGGACAGGCCATGGAGAAATGGGAGCCTTGCTACACTGATGGGCGGGATGTAAATTGCCAACAGCCACTCTGGAGAAGTGTACGGTGTGTCCTGAAACATCTAAAAAACACAGCTTAGAGAGCACAGGGCACTTCCACTCATGGGGGTATAAATTGGGAAAATGAAAAATCAGCAAGACACAAGCACCCCAAAGTTTAGGGCTGCTCTGTTGACAAGGACCTCCACTTCATTCCACCTTCAATATCCCAGGAAAGAGAAAAATGGATAAAGAAGTTGTGGTCCTTATGTACAAGGGAATATCACTCAGCCATGAAATCAATGTCATAAGGCTAGTAGCAGCATGATGAGTGGATTTAGGTACGACGATTCTAAGTGAAATAAGTCACACAGAAAAGGACACTTCTCATAAGGTATCACTTATAGAGGGAATGTAAAAACCGTTACACTTGAACTGAATTACAAAACAGAACAGAGTCACACATGCAGAAAACACACTATGGCTGCTTAACGGGAAAGGTGAGGTGGGGTGATACATAAAACAAGGGTTTCAAATTAGCTCAGATACCGTTCCATAAACCCAATATGTAATAGAAAAGACCTACTCCTTGCTCAGAGAACTGGTCTCAACACGCCCTATTCACCGCACAAGAATATATCTGACTAGTAATAATCTTAAAACCTATGTATTGATATCTCTCTGTTAGTGTGTCAAGTGGGTGTAAAGCGGCATAAACACAGCAGTGAAAAGCAGCTAAACCCCATTATAAAAATAAATTACTTTTACAAACCCATGAAACAAAGACAGTGGAAGAGAGAGAAATTCTTACACAATGCGTTCAGGGGCTGTGATGCAACCTGGATTGACCATATCTAGACCCACAGCTGGATGAGACATAAGGGTGGACACTCTTGGGGCTGAGAGGTTTGGTGAGGTTGGGTGAGCAAACGCAGACACTTTAAAGTAATACTGCGTGGTACCCATCACATGGGTCCCAAATCTCCAGGTTTAAGGGCATCTTCCTACATCGAAAACATGCATGAGAAAACAAAACGATGGTACACCATGTGATGGGGAAAGGTTTCTAAAACGCACCTCATTTCTCTTCTCCTTGTGCCTGGGTTCGCCATTCCAGCCTCTTTACTAACAATCTCCCTACTTGGAGCATCAGCACCTTTAACCTCCTGTTCCGTACAGGTTGCAATTTGTCCTGAGGATGAACGGGTAGACGGGGAACCAGTGAGAGACTAGCTCTTGGTGTTGGGACAGGCACAGGTCACTCTATTTTCCCATCAGGAAGAAGAATTAACCACAGGCTCATCCTCCCCCCCGGAACCAGAACAGGGCCTGAAGCCATCCTGCGCTTTTGCGGCCAGCTCCCAAAAAAGCGAGTTGTAAAATGGAGCTTCAGGGCACTGCAATTCACAAACCTGCAGAGTTATAAATGATAACTCTCGTCCACAAATATATTGAGGGAAGGCAAAGAAGAGGATTTGAAATCAAGGCAGAATTGCAGGAAACAGATTTCAGGAGGTAGATTCGAATCGCCTTTAAAGCACATGAAAAGCGGCAAAACGTTGACAATGATGCCCTTGGCCAAAAAGGGCGTATGCGTTTTTTCCTGAATATATTCAGGAAAAAACGCATACGCCCTTTTTGGCCAAACAAGCAACCTGGAAAGGCAAATCAGTGCTACAAAGAAGACTCGCTACCCATCGGTCAAAAGGGCCATGCTGAAAAAAGTCTCAAAACCAGAAATGCAGGACAGGCCATGGAGAAATGGGAGCCTTGCTACACTGATGGGCGGGATGTAAATTGCCAACAGCCACTCTGGAGAAGTGTACGGAGTGTCCTGAAATATCTAAAAAACACAGCTTAGAGAGCATAGGGCACTTCCACTCATGGGGGTATAAATTGGGAAAATGAAAAATCAGCAAGACACAAGCACCCCAAAGTTTAGGGCTGCTCTGTTGACCAGGACCTCCACTTCATTCCACCTTCAATATCCCAGGAAAGAGAAAAATGGATAAAGAAGTTGTGGTCCTTATGTACAATGGAATATCACTCAGCCATGAAATCAATGTCATAAGGCTAGTAGCAGCATGATGAGTGGATTTAGGTACGACGATTCTAAGTGAAATAAGTCACACAGAAAAGGACACTTCTCATAAGGTATCACTTATAGAGGGAATGTAAAAACAGTTACACTTGAACTGAATTACAAAACAGAACAGAGTCACACATGCAGAAAACACACTATGGCTGCTTAACGGGAAAGGTGAGGTGGGATGATAAATAAAACAAGGGTTTCAAATTAGCTCAGATACCATTCCATAAACTCAATATGTAATAGATAAGACCTACTCCTTGCTCACGGAACTGGACTCAACAAACCCTATTCACCGCACAAGAATATATCTGACTAGTAATAATCTTAAAACCTATGTATTGATATCTCACTGTTAGTGTGTCAAGTGGGTGTAAAGCGGCATAAACACAGCAGTGAAAAGCAGCTAAACCCCATTATAAAAATAAATTACTTTTACAAACCCATGAAACAAAGACAGTGGAAGAGAGAGAAATTCTTACACAATGCGTTCAGGGGCTGTGATGCAACCTGGATTGACCATATCTAGACACACAGCTGGATGAGACATAAGGGTGGACACTCTTGGGGCTGAGAGGTTTGGTGAGGTTGGGTGAGCAAACGCAGACCCTTTATAGTAATACTGCGTGGTACCCATCGCATGGGTCCCAAATCTCCAGGTTCAAGGGCATCTTCCTACATCGAAAACATGCATGAGAAAACAAAAAGATGGTACACCATGTGATGGGGAAAGGTTTCTAAAACGCACCTCATTTCTCTTCTCCTTGTGCCCGGGTTCGCCATTCCAGCCGCTTTACTAATAATCTCCCTACTTGGAGCATCAGCACCTTTAACCTCCTGTTCCGTACAGGTTGCAATTTGTCCTGAGGATGAACGGGTAGACGGGGAACTAGTGAGAGACTAGCTCTTGGTGTTGGGACAGGCACAGGTCACTCTATTTTCCCATCAGGAAGAAGAATTAACCACGGGCTCATCCTCCCCCCTGGAACCAGAACAGGGCCTGAAGCCATCTTGCGCTTTTGCGGCCAGCTCCCAAAAAAGCGAGTTGTAAAATGGAGCTTCAGGGCACTGCAATTCATAAACCTGGAGAGTTATAAATGATAACTCTCGTCCACAAATATATTGAGGGAAGGCAAAGAAGAGGATTTGAAATCAAGGCAGAATTGCAGGAAACAGATTTCAGGAGGTAGATTCGAATCGCCTTTAAAGCACATGAAAAGCGGCAAAACGTTGACAATGATGCCCTTGGCCAAAAAGGGCGTATGCGTTTTTTCCTGAATATATTCAGGAAAAAACACATACGCCCTTTTTGGCCAACCAAGCAACCTGGAAAGGCAAATCAGCGCTACAAAGAAGACTCGCTACCCATCGGTCAAAAGGGCCATGCTGAAAAAAGTCTCAAAACCAGAAATGCAGGACAGGCCATGGAGAAATGGGAGCCTTGCTACACTGATGGGCGGGATGTAAATTGCCAACAGCCACTCTGGAGAAGTGTACGGTGTGTCCTGAAACATCTAAAAAACACAGCTTAGAGAGCACAGGGCACTTCCACTCATGGGGGTATAAATTGGGAAAATGAAAAATCAGCAAGACACAAGCACCCCAAAGTTTAGGGCTGCTCTCTTGACAAGGACCTCCACTTCATTCCACCTTCAATATCCCAGGAAAGAGAAAAATGGATAAAGAAGTTGTGGTCCTTATGTACAAGGGAATATCACTCAGCCATGAAATCAATGTCATAAGGCTAGTAGCAGCATGATGAGTGGATTTAGGTACGACGATTCTAAGTGAAATAAGTCACACAGAAAAGGACACTTCTCATAAGGTATCACTTATAGAGGGAATGTAAAAACCGTTACACTTGAACTGAATTACAAAACAGAACAGAGTCACACATGCAGAAAACACACTATGGCTGCTTAACGGGAAAGGTGAGGTGGGGTGATACATAAAACAAGGGTTTCAAATTAGCTCAGATACCGTTCCATAAACCCAATATGTAATAGACAAGACCTACTCCTTGCTCAGAGAACTGGTCTCAACACGCCCTATTCACCGCACAAGAATATATCTGACTAGTAATAATCTTAAAACCTATGTATTGATATCTCTCTGTTAGTGTGTCAAGTGGGTGTAAAGCGGCATAAACACAGCAGTGAAAAGCAGCTAAACCCCATTATAAAAATAAATTACTTTTACAAACCCATGAAACAAAGACAGTGGAAGAGAGAGAAATTCTTACACAATGCGTTCAGGGGCTGTGATGCAACCTGGATTGACCATATCTAGACCCACAGCTGGATGAGACATAAGGGTGGACACTCTTGGGGCTGAGAGGTTTGGTGAGGTTGGGTGAGCAAACGCAGACACTTTAAAGTAATACTGCGTGGTACCCATCGCATGGGTCCCAAATCTCCAGGTTTAAGGGCATCTTCCTACATCGAAAACATGCATGAGAAAACAAAACGATGGTACACCATGTGATGGGGAAAGGTTTCTAAAACGCACCTCATTTCTCTTCTCCTTGTGCCTGGGTTCGCCATTCCAGCCTCTTTACTAACAATCTCCCTACTTGGAGCATCAGCACCTTTAACCTCCTGTTCCGTACAGGTTGCAATTTGTCCTGAGGATGAACGGGTAGACGGGGAACCAGTGAGAGACTAGCTCTTGGTGTTGGGACAGGCACAGGTCACTCTATTTTCCCATCAGGAAGAAGAATTAACCACAGGCTCATCCTCCCCCCCGGAACAGGAACAGGGCCTGAAGCCATCCTGCGCTTTTGCGGCCAGCTCCCAAAAAAGCGAGTTGTAAAATGGAGCTTCAGGGCACTGCAATTCACAAACCTGCAGAGTTATAAATGATAACTCTCGTCCACAAATATATTGGGGGAAGGCAAAGAAGAGGATTTGAAATCAAGGCAGAATTGCAGGAAACAGATTTCAGGAGGTAGATTCGAATCGCCTTTAAAGCACATGAAAAGCGGCAAAACGTTGACAATGATGTCCTTGGCCAAAAAGGGCGTATGCGTTTTTTCCTGAATATATTCAGGAAAAAACGCATACGCCCTTTTTGGCCAACCAAGCAACCTGGAAAGGCAAATCAGCGCTACAAAGAAGACTCGCTACCCATCGGTCAAAAGGGCCATGCTGAAAAAAGTCTCAAAACCAGAAATGCAGGACAGGCCATGGAGAAATGGGAGCCTTGCTACACTGATGGGCGGGATGTAAATTGCCAACAGCCACTCTGGAGAAGTGTACAGTGTGTCCTGAAACATCTAAAAAACACAGCTTAGAGAGCATAGGGCACTTCCACTCATGGGGGTATAAATTGGGAAAATGAAAAATCAGCAAGACACAAGCACCCCAAAGTTTAGGGCTGCTCTGTTGACAAGGACCTCCACTTCATTCCACCTTCAATATCCCAGGAAAGAGAAAAATGGATAAAGAAGTTGTGGTCCTTATGTACAAGGGAATATCACTCAGCCATGAAATCAATGTCATAAGGCTAGTAGCAGCATGATGAGTGGATTTAGGTACGACGATTCTAAGTGAAATAAGTCACACAGAAAAGGACACTTCTCATAAGGTATCACTTATAGAGGGAATGTAAAAACCGTTACACTTGAACTGAATTACAAAACAGAACAGAGTCACACATGCAGAAAACACACTATGGCTGCTTAACGGGAAAGGTGAGGTGGGGTGATACATAAAACAAGGGTTTCAAATTAGCTCAGATACCGTTCCATAAACCCAATATGTAATAGATAAGACCTACTCCTTGCTCAGAGAACTGGTCTCAACACGCCCTATTCACCGCACAAGAATATATCTGACTAGTAATAATCTTAAAACCTATGTATTGATATCTCTCTGTTAGTGTGTCAAGTGGGTGTAAAGCGGCAAAAACACAGCAGTGAAAAGCAGCTAAACCCCATTATAAAAATAAATTACTTTTACAAACCCATGAAACAAAGACAGTGAAAGAGAGAGAAATTCTTACACAATGCGTTCAGGGGCTGTGATGCAACCTGGATTGACCATATCTAGACCCACAGCTGGATGAGACATAAGGGTGGACACTCTTGGGGCTGAGAGGTTTGGTGAGGTTGGGTGAGCAAATGCAGGCCCTTTAAAGTAATACTGCGTGGTACCCATCGCATGGGTCCCAAATCTCCAGGTTCAAGGGCATATTCCTACATCGAAATCATGCATGAGAAAACAAAAAGATCGTACACCATGTGATGGGGAAAGGTTTCTAAAACGCACCTCATTTCTCTTCTCCTTGTGCCCGGGGTCGCCATTCCAGCCGCTTTCCTAGCAATCTCCCTACTTGGAGCATCAGCACCTTTAACCTCCTGTTCCGTACAGGTTGCAATTTGTCCTGAGGATGAACGGGTAGACGGGGAACCAGTGAGAGACTAGCTCTTGGTGTTGGGACAGGCACAGGTCACTCTATTTTCCCATCAGGAAGAAGAATTAACCACAGGCTCATCCTCCCCCCCGGAACCAGAACAGGGCCTGAAGCCATCCAGTGCTTTTGCGGCCAGCTCCCAAAAAAGCCAGTTGTAAAATGGAGCTTCAGGGCACTGCAATTCACAAACCTGCAGAGTTATAAATGATAACTCTCGTCCACAAATATATTGAGGGAAGGCAAAGAAGAGGATTTGAAATCAAGGCAGAATTGCAGGAAACAGATTTCAGGAGGTAGATTCGAATCGCCTTTAAAGCACATGAAAAGCGGCAAAACGTTGACAATGATGCCCTTGGCCAAAAAGGGCGTATGCGTTTTTTCCTGAATATATTCAGGAAAAAACACATACGCCCTTTTTGGCCAACCAAGCAACCTGGAAAGGCAAATCAGCGCTACAAAGAAGACTCGCTACCCATCGGTCAAAAGGGCCATGCTGAAAAAAGTCTCAAAACCAGAAATGCAGGACAGGCCATGGAGAAATGGGAGCCTTGCTACACTGATGGGCGGGATGTAAATTGCCAACAGCCACTCTGGAGAAGTGTACGGTGTGTCCTGAAACATCTAAAAAACACAGCTTAGAGAGCACAGGGCACTTCCACTCATGGGGGTATAAATTGGGAAAATGAAAAATCAGCAAGACACAAGCACCCCAAAGTTTAGGGCTGCTCTGTTGACAAGGACCTCCACTTCATTCCACCTTCAATATCCCAGGAAAGAGAAAAATGGATAAAGAAGTTGTGGTCCTTATGTACAAGGGAATATCACTCAGCCATGAAATCAATGTCATAAGGCTAGTAGCAGCATGATGAGTGGATTTAGGTACGACGATTCTAAGTGAAATAAGTCACACAGAAAAGGACACTTCTCATAAGGTATCACTTATAGAGGGAATGTAAAAACCGTTACACTTGAACTGAATTACAAAACAGAACAGAGTCACACATGCAGAAAACACACTATGGCTGCTTAACGGGAAAGGTGAGGTGGGGTGATACATAAAACAAGGGTTTCAAATTAGCTCAGATACCGTTCCATAAACCCAATATGTAATAGAAAAGACCTACTCCTTGCTCAGAGAACTGGTCTCAACACGCCCTATTCACCGCACAAGAATATATCTGACTAGTAATAATCTTAAAACCTATGTATTGATATCTCTCTGTTAGTGTGTCAAGTGGGTGTAAAGCGGCATAAACACAGCAGTGAAAAGCAGCTAAACCCCATTATAAAAATAAATTACTTTTACAAACCCATGAAACAAAGACAGTGGAAGAGAGAGAAATTCTTACACAATGCGTTCAGGGGCTGTGATGCAACCTGGATTGACCATATCTAGACCCACAGCTGGATGAGACATAAGGGTGGACACTCTTGGGGCTGAGAGGTTTGGTGAGGTTGGGTGAGCAAACGCAGACACTTTAAAGTAATACTGCGTGGTACCCATCACATGGGTCCCAAATCTCCAGGTTTAAGGGCATCTTCCTACATCGAAAACATGCATGAGAAAACAAAACGATGGTACACCATGTGATGGGGAAAGGTTTCTAAAACGCACCTCATTTCTCTTCTCCTTGTGCCTGGGTTCGCCATTCCAGCCTCTTTACTAACAATCTCCCTACTTGGAGCATCAGCACCTTTAACCTCCTGTTCCGTACAGGTTGCAATTTGTCCTGAGGATGAACGGGTAGACGGGGAACCAGTGAGAGACTAGCTCTTGGTGTTGGGACAGGCACAGGTCACTCTATTTTCCCATCAGGAAGAAGAATTAACCACAGGCTCATCCTCCCCCCCGGAACAGGAACAGGGCCTGAAGCCATCCTGCGCTTTTGCGGCCAGCTCCCAAAAAAGCGAGTTGTAAAATGGAGCTTCAGGGCACTGCAATTCACAAACCTGCAGAGTTATAAATGATAACTCTCGTCCACAAATATATTGGGGGAAGGCAAAGAAGAGGATTTGAAATCAAGGCAGAATTGCAGGAAACAGATTTCAGGAGGTAGATTCGAATCGCCTTTAAAGCACATGAAAAGCGGCAAAACGTTGACAATGATGTCCTTGGCCAAAAAGGGCGTATGCGTTTTTTCCTGAATATATTCAGGAAAAAACGCATACGCCCTTTTTGGCCAACCAAGCAACCTGGAAAGGCAAATCAGCGCTACAAAGAAGACTCGCTACCCATCGGTCAAAAGGGCCATGCTGAAAAAAGTCTCAAAACCAGAAATGCAGGACAGGCCATGGAGAAATGGGAGCCTTGCTACACTGATGGGCGGGATGTAAATTGCCAACAGCCACTCTGGAGAAGTGTACAGTGTGTCCTGAAACATCTAAAAAACACAGCTTAGAGAGCATAGGGCACTTCCACTCATGGGGGTATAAATTGGGAAAATGAAAAATCAGCAAGACACAAGCACCCCAAAGTTTAGGGCTGCTCTGTTGACAAGGACCTCCACTTCATTCCACCTTCAATATCCCAGGAAAGAGAAAAATGGATAAAGAAGTTGTGGTCCTTATGTACAAGGGAATATCACTCAGCCATGAAATCAATGTCATAAGGCTAGTAGCAGCATGATGAGTGGATTTAGGTACGACGATTCTAAGTGAAATAAGTCACACAGAAAAGGACACTTCTCATAAGGTATCACTTATAGAGGGAATGTAAAAACCGTTACACTTGAACTGAATTACAAAACAGAACAGAGTCACACATGCAGAAAACACACTATGGCTGCTTAACGGGAAAGGTGAGGTGGGGTGATACATAAAACAAGGGTTTCAAATTAGCTCAGATACCGTTCCATAAACCCAATATGTAATAGATAAGACCTACTCCTTGCTCAGAGAACTGGTCTCAACACGCCCTATTCACCGCACAAGAATATATCTGACTAGTAATAATCTTAAAACCTATGTATTGATATCTCTCTGTTAGTGTGTCAAGTGGGTGTAAAGCGGCAAAAACACAGCAGTGAAAAGCAGCTAAACCCCATTATAAAAATAAATTACTTTTACAAACCCATGAAACAAAGACAGTGAAAGAGAGAGAAATTCTTACACAATGCGTTCAGGGGCTGTGATGCAACCTGGATTGACCATATCTAGACCCACAGCTGGATGAGACATAAGGGTGGACACTCTTGGGGCTGAGAGGTTTGGTGAGGTTGGGTGAGCAAATGCAGGCCCTTTAAAGTAATACTGCGTGGTACCCATCGCATGGGTCCCAAATCTCCAGGTTCAAGGGCATATTCCTACATCGAAATCATGCATGAGAAAACAAAAAGATCGTACACCATGTGATGGGGAAAGGTTTCTAAAACGCACCTCATTTCTCTTCTCCTTGTGCCCGGGGTCGCCATTCCAGCCGCTTTCCTAGCAATCTCCCTACTTGGAGCATCAGCACCTTTAACCTCCTGTTCCGTACAGGTTGCAATTTGTCCTGAGGATGAACGGGTAGACGGGGAACCAGTGAGAGACTAGCTCTTGGTGTTGGGACAGGCACAGGTCACTCTATTTTCCCATCAGGAAGAAGAATTAACCACAGGCTCATCCTCCCCCCCGGAACCAGAACAGGGCCTGAAGCCATCCAGTGCTTTTGCGGCCAGCTCCCAAAAAAGCCAGTTGTAAAATGGAGCTTCAGGGCACTGCAATTCACAAACCTGCAGAGTTATAAATGATAACTCTCGTCCACAAATATATTGAGGGAAGGCAAAGAAGAGGATTTGAAATCAAGGCAGAATTGCAGGAAACAGATTTCAGGAGGTAGATTCGAATCGCCTTTAAAGCACATGAAAAGCGGCAAAACGTTGACAATGATGCCCTTGGCCAAAAAGGGCGTATGCGTTTTTTCCTGAATATATTCAGGAAAAAACACATACGCCCTTTTTGGCCAACCAAGCAACCTGGAAAGGCAAATCAGCGCTACAAAGAAGACTCGCTACCCATCGGTCAAAAGGGCCATGCTGAAAAAAGTCTCAAAACCAGAAATGCAGGACAGGCCATGGAGAAATGGGAGCCTTGCTACACTGATGGGCGGGATGTAAATTGCCAACAGCCACTCTGGAGAAGTGTACGGTGTGTCCTGAAACATCTAAAAAACACAGCTTAGAGAGCACAGGGCACTTCCACTCATGGGGGTATAAATTGGGAAAATGAAACATCAGCAAGACACAAGCACCCCAAAGTTTAGGGCTGCTCTGTTGACAAGGACCTCCACTTCATTCCACCTTCAATATCCCAGGAAAGAGAAAAATGGATAAAGAAGTTGTGGTCCTTATGTACAAGGGAATATCACTCAGCCATGAAATCAATGTCATAAGGCTAGTAGCAGCATGATGAGTGGATTTAGGTACGACGATTCTAAGTGAAATAAGTCACACAGAAAAGGACACTTCTCATAAGGTATCACTTATAGAGGGAATGTAAAAACCGTTACACTTGAACTGAATTACAAAACAGAACAGAGTCACACATGCAGAAAACACACTATGGCTGCTTAACGGGAAAGGTGAGGTGGGGTGATACATAAAACAAGGGTTTCAAATTAGCTCAGATACCGTTCCATAAACCCAATATGTAATAGAAAAGACCTACTCCTTGCTCAGAGAACTGGTCTCAACACGCCCTATTCACCGCACAAGAATATATCTGACTAGTAATAATCTTAAAACCTATGTATTGATATCTCTCTGTTAGTGTGTCAAGTGGGTGTAAAGCGGCATAAACACAGCAGTGAAAAGCAGCTAAACCCCATTATAAAAATAAATTACTTTTACAAACCCATGAAACAAAGACAGTGGAAGAGAGAGAAATTCTTACACAATGCGTTCAGGGGCTGTGATGCAACCTGGATTGACCATATCTAGACCCACAGCTGGATGAGACATAAGGGTGGACACTCTTGGGGCTGAGAGGTTTGGTGAGGTTGGGTGAGCAAACGCAGACACTTTAAAGTAATACTGCGTGGTACCCATCACATGGGTCCCAAATCTCCAGGTTTAAGGGCATCTTCCTACATCGAAAACATGCATGAGAAAACAAAACGATGGTACACCATGTGATGGGGAAAGGTTTCTAAAACGCACCTCATTTCTCTTCTCCTTGTGCCTGGGTTCGCCATTCCAGCCTCTTTACTAACAATCTCCCTACTTGGAGCATCAGCACCTTTAACCTCCTGTTCCGTACAGGTTGCAATTTGTCCTGAGGATGAACGGGTAGACGGGGAACCAGTGAGAGACTAGCTCTTGGTGTTGGGACAGGCACAGGTCACTCTATTTTCCCATCAGGAAGAAGAATTAACCACAGGCTCATCCTCCCCCCCGGAACCAGAACAGGGCCTGAAGCCATCCTGCGCTTTTGCGGCCAGCTCCCAAAAAAGCGAGTTGTAAAATGGAGCTTCAGGGCACTGCAATTCACAAACCTGCAGAGTTATAAATGATAACTCTCGTCCACAAATATATTGAGGGAAGGCAAAGAAGAGGATTTGAAATCAAGGCAGAATTGCAGGAAACAGATTTCAGGAGGTAGATTCGAATCGCCTTTAAAGCACATGAAAAGCGGCAAAACGTTGACAATGATGCCCTTGGCCAAAAAGGGCGTATGCGTTTTTTCCTGAATATATTCAGGAAAAAACGCATACGCCCTTTTTGGCCAAACAAGCAACCTGGAAAGGCAAATCAGTGCTACAAAGAAGACTCGCTACCCATCGGTCAAAAGGGCCATGCTGAAAAAAGTCTCAAAACCAGAAATGCAGGACAGGCCATGGAGAAATGGGAGCCTTGCTACACTGATGGGCGGGATGTAAATTGCCAACAGCCACTCTGGAGAAGTGTACGGAGTGTCCTGAAATATCTAAAAAACACAGCTTAGAGAGCATAGGGCACTTCCACTCATGGGGGTATAAATTGGGAAAATGAAAAATCAGCAAGACACAAGCACCCCAAAGTTTAGGGCTGCTCTGTTGACCAGGACCTCCACTTCATTCCACCTTCAATATCCCAGGAAAGAGAAAAATGGATAAAGAAGTTGTGGTCCTTATGTACAATGGAATATCACTCAGCCATGAAATCAATGTCATAAGGCTAGTAGCAGCATGATGAGTGGATTTAGGTACGACGATTCTAAGTGAAATAAGTCACACAGAAAAGGACACTTCTCATAAGGTATCACTTATAGAGGGAATGTAAAAACAGTTACACTTGAACTGAATTACAAAACAGAACAGAGTCACACATGCAGAAAACACACTATGGCTGCTTAACGGGAAAGGTGAGGTGGGATGATAAATAAAACAAGGGTTTCAAATTAGCTCAGATACCATTCCATAAACTCAATATGTAATAGATAAGACCTACTCCTTGCTCACGGAACTGGACTCAACAAACCCTATTCACCGCACAAGAATATATCTGACTAGTAATAATCTTAAAACCTATGTATTGATATCTCACTGTTAGTGTGTCAAGTGGGTGTAAAGCGGCATAAACACAGCAGTGAAAAGCAGCTAAACCCCATTATAAAAATAAATTACTTTTACAAACCCATGAAACAAAGACAGTGGAAGAGAGAGAAATTCTTACACAATGCGTTCAGGGGCTGTGATGCAACCTGGATTGACCATATCTAGACACACAGCTGGATGAGACATAAGGGTGGACACTCTTGGGGCTGAGAGGTTTGGTGAGGTTGGGTGAGCAAACGCAGACCCTTTATAGTAATACTGCGTGGTACCCATCGCATGGGTCCCAAATCTCCAGGTTCAAGGGCATCTTCCTACATCGAAAACATGCATGAGAAAACAAAAAGATGGTACACCATGTGATGGGGAAAGGTTTCTAAAACGCACCTCATTTCTCTTCTCCTTGTGCCCGGGTTCGCCATTCCAGCCGCTTTACTAATAATCTCCCTACTTGGAGCATCAGCACCTTTAACCTCCTGTTCCGTACAGGTTGCAATTTGTCCTGAGGATGAACGGGTAGACGGGGAACTAGTGAGAGACTAGCTCTTGGTGTTGGGACAGGCACAGGTCACTCTATTTTCCCATCAGGAAGAAGAATTAACCACGGGCTCATCCTCCCCCCTGGAACCAGAACAGGGCCTGAAGCCATCTTGCGCTTTTGCGGCCAGCTCCCAAAAAAGCGAGTTGTAAAATGGAGCTTCAGGGCACTGCAATTCATAAACCTGGAGAGTTATAAATGATAACTCTCGTCCACAAATATATTGAGGGAAGGCAAAGAAGAGGATTTGAAATCAAGGCAGAATTGCAGGAAACAGATTTCAGGAGGTAGATTCGAATCGCCTTTAAAGCACATGAAAAGCGGCAAAACGTTGACAATGATGCCCTTGGCCAAAAAGGGCGTATGCGTTTTTTCCTGAATATATTCAGGAAAAAACACATACGCCCTTTTTGGCCAACCAAGCAACCTGGAAAGGCAAATCAGCGCTACAAAGAAGACTCGCTACCCATCGGTCAAAAGGGCCATGCTGAAAAAAGTCTCAAAACCAGAAATGCAGGACAGGCCATGGAGAAATGGGAGCCTTGCTACACTGATGGGCGGGATGTAAATTGCCAACAGCCACTCTGGAGAAGTGTACGGTGTGTCCTGAAACATCTAAAAAACACAGCTTAGAGAGCACAGGGCACTTCCACTCATGGGGGTATAAATTGGGAAAATGAAAAATCAGCAAGACACAAGCACCCCAAAGTTTAGGGCTGCTCTGTTGACAAGGACCTCCACTTCATTCCACCTTCAATATCCCAGGAAAGAGAAAAATGGATAAAGAAGTTGTGGTCCTTATGTACAAGGGAATATCACTCAGCCATGAAATCAATGTCATAAGGCTAGTAGCAGCATGATGAGTGGATTTAGGTACGACGATTCTAAGTGAAATAAGTCACACAGAAAAGGACACTTCTCATAAGGTATCACTTATAGAGGGAATGTAAAAACCGTTACACTTGAACTGAATTACAAAACAGAACAGAGTCACACATGCAGAAAACACACTATGGCTGCTTAACGGGAAAGGTGAGGTGGGGTGATACATAAAACAAGGGTTTCAAATTAGCTCAGATACCGTTCCATAAACCCAATATGTAATAGACAAGACCTACTCCTTGCTCAGAGAACTGGTCTCAACACGCCCTATTCACCGCACAAGAATATATCTGACTAGTAATAATCTTAAAACCTATGTATTGATATCTCTCTCTTAGTGTGTCAAGTGGGTGTAAAGCGGCATAAACACAGCAGTGAAAAGCAGCTAAACCCCATTATAAAAATAAATTACTTTTACAAACCCATGAAACAAAGACAGTGGAAGAGAGAGAAATTCTTACACAATGCGTTCAGGGGCTGTGATGCAACCTGGATTGACCATATCTAGACCCACAGCTGGATGAGACATAAGGGTGGACACTCTTGGGGCTGAGAGGTTTGGTGAGGTTGGGTGAGCAAACGCAGACACTTTAAAGTAATACTGCGTGGTACCCATCGCATGGGTCCCAAATCTCCAGGTTTAAGGGCATCTTCCTACATCGAAAACATGCATGAGAAAACAAAACGATGGTACACCATGTGATGGGGAAAGGTTTCTAAAACGCACCTCATTTCTCTTCTCCTTGTGCCTGGGTTCGCCATTCCGGCCTCTTTACTAACAATCTCCCTACTTGGAGCATCAGCACCTTTAACCTCCTGTTCCGTACAGGTTGCAATTTGTCCTGAGGATGAACGGGTAGACGGGGAACCAGTGAGAGACTAGCTCTTGGTGTTGGGACAGGCACAGGTCACTCTATTTTCCCATCAGGAAGAAGAATTAACCACAGGCTCATCCTCCCCCCCGGAACCAGAACAGGGCCTGAAGCCATCCTGCGCTTTTGCGGCCAGCTCCCAAAAAAGCGAGTTGTAAAATGGAGCTTCAGGGCACTGCAATTCACAAACCTGCAGAGTTATAAATGATAACTCTCGTCCACAAATATATTGAGGGAAGGCAAAGAAGAGGATTTGAAATCAAGGCAGAATTGCAGGAAACAGATTTCAGGAGGTAGATTCGAATCGCCTTTAAAGCACATGAAAAGCGGCAAAACGTTGACAATGATGCCCTTGGCCAAAAAGGGCGTATGCGTTTTTTCCTGAATATATTCAGGAAAAAAACGCATACGCCCTTTTTGGCCAACCAAGCAACCTGGAAAGGCAAATCAGCGCTACAAAGAAGACTCGCTACCCATCGGTCAAAAGGGCCATGCTGAAAAAAGTCTCAAAACCAGAAATGCAGGACAGGCCATGGAGAAATGGGAGCCTTGCTACACTGATGGGCGGGATGTAAATTGCCAACAGCCACTCTGGAGAACTGTACGGTGTGTCCTGAAACATCTAAAAAACACAGCTTAGAGAGCATAGGGCACTTCCACTCATGGGGGTATAAATTGGGAAAATGAAAAATCAGCAAGACACAAGCACCCCAAAGTTTAGGGCTGCTCTGTTGACAAGGACCTCCACTTCATTCCACCTTCAATATCCCAGGAAAGAGAAAAATGGATAAAGAAGTTGTGGTCCTTTTGTACAAGGGAATATCACTCACCCATGAAATCAATGTCATAAGGCTAGTAGCAGCATGATGAGTGGATTTAGGTACGACGATTCTAAGTGAAATAAGTCACACAGAAAAGGACACTTCTCATAAGGTATCACTTATAGAGGGAATGTAAAAACCGTTACACTTGAACTGAATTACAAAACAGAACAGAGTCACACATGCAGAAAACACACTATGGCTGCTTAACGGGAAAGGTGAGGTGGGGTGATACATAAAACAAGGGTTTCAAATTAGCTCAGATACCGTTCCATAAACCCAATATGTAATAGACAAGACCTACTCCTTGCTCAGAGAACTGGTCTCAACACGCCCTATTCACCGCACAAGAATATATCTGACTAGTAATAATCTTAAAACCTATGTATTGATATCTCTCTGTTAGTGTGTCAAGTGGGTGTAAAGCGGCAAAAACACAGCAGTGAAAAGCAGCTAAACCCCATTATAAAAATAAATTACTTTTACAAACCCATGAAACAAAGACAGTGAAAGAGAGAGAAATTCTTACACAATGCGTTCAGGGGCTGTGATGCAACCTGGATTGACCATATCTAGACCCACAGCTGGATGAGACATAAGGGTGGACACTCTTGGGGCTGAGAGGTTTGGTGAGGTTGGGTGAGCAAATGCAGGCCCTTTAAAGTAATACTGCGTGGTACCCATCACATGGGTCCCAAATCTCCAGGTTCAAGGGCATATTCCTACATCGAAATCATGCATGAGAAAACAAAAAGATGGTACACCATGTGATGGGGAAAGGTTTCTAAAACGCACCTCATTTCTCTTCTCCTTGTGCCCGGGGTCGCCATTCCAGCCGCTTTCCTAGCAATCTCCCTACTTGGAGCATCAGCACCTTTAACCTCCTGTTCCGTACAGGTTGCAATTTGTCCTGAGGATGAACGGGAAGACGGGGAACCAGTGAGAGACTAGCTCTTGTTGTTGGGACAGGCACAGGTCACTCTATTTTCCCATCAGGAAGAAGAATTAACCACAGGCTCATCCTCCCCCCCGGAACCAGAACAGGGCCTGAAGCCATCCAGTGGTTTTGCGGCCAGCTCCCAAAAAAGCGAGTTGTAAAATGGAGCTTCAGGGCACTGCAATTCACAAACCTGCAGAGTTATAAATGATAACTCTCGTCCACAAATATATTGAGGGAAGGCAAAGAAGAGGATTTGAAATCAAGGCAGAATTGCAGGAAACAGATTTCAGGAGGTAGATTCGAATCGCCTTTAAAGCACATGAAAAGCGGCAAAACGTTGACAATGATGTCCTTGGCCAAAAAGGGCGTATGCGTTTTTTCCTGAATATATTCAGGAAAAAACGCATACGCCCTTTTTGGCCAACCAAGCAACCTGGAAAGGCAAATCAGCGCTACAAAGAAGACTCGCTACCCATCGGTCAAAAGGGCCATGCTGAAAAAAGTCTCAAAACCAGAAATGCAGGACAGGCCATGGAGAAATGGGAGCCTTGCTACACTGATGGGCGGGATGTAAATTGCCAACAGCCACTCTGGAGAAGTGTACAGTGTATCCTGAAACATCTAAAAAACACAGCTTAGAGAGCATAGGGCACTTCCACTCATGGGGGTATAAATTGGGAAAATGAAAAATCAGCAAGACACAAGCACCCCAAAGTTTAGGGCTGCTCTGTTGACAAGGACCTCCACTTCATTCCACCTTCAATATCCCAGGAAAGAGAAAAATGGATAAAGAAGTTGTGGTCCTTATGTACAAGGGAATATCACTCAGCCATGAAATCAATGTCATAAGGCTAGTAGCAGCATGATGAGTGGATTTAGGTACGACGATTCTAAGTGAAATAAGTCACACAGAAAAGGACACTTCTCATAAGGTATCACTTATAGAGGGAATGTAAAAACCGTTACACTTGAACTGAATTACAAAACAGAACAGAGTCACACATGCAGAAAACACACTATGGCTGCTTAACGGGAAAGGTGAGGTGGGGTGATACATAAAACAAGGGTTTCAAATTAGCTCAGATACCGTTCCATAAACCCAATATGTAATAGACAAGACCTACTCCTTGCTCAGAGAACTGGTCTCAACACGCCCTATTCACCGCACAAGAATATATCTGACTAGTAATAATCTTAAAACCTATGTATTGATATCTCTCTGTTAGTGTGTCAAGTGGGTGTAAAGCGGCAAAAACACAGCAGTGAAAAGCAGCTAAACCCCATTATAAAAATAAATTACTTTTACAAACCCATGAAACAAAGACAGTGAAAGAGAGAGAAATTCTTACACAATGCGTTCAGGGGCTGTGATGCAACCTGGATTGACCATATCTAGACCCACAGCTGGATGAGACATAAGGGTGGACACTCTTGGGGCTGAGAGGTTTGGTGAGGTTGGGTGAGCAAATGCAGGCCCTTTAAAGTAATACTGCGTGGTACCCATCGCATGGGTCCCAAATCTCCAGGTTCAAGGGCATATTCCTACATCGAAATCATGCATGAGAAAACAAAAAGATCGTACACCATGTGATGGGGAAAGGTTTCTAAAACGCACCTCATTTCTCTTCTCCTTGTGCCCGGGGTCGCCATTCCAGCCGCTTTCCTAGCAATCTCCCTACTTGGAGCATCAGCACCTTTAACCTCCTGTTCCGTACAGGTTGCAATTTGTCCTGAGGATGAACGGGTAGACGGGGAACCAGTGAGAGACTAGCTCTTGGTGTTGGGACAGGCACAGGTCACTCTATTTTCCCATCAGGAAGAAGAATTAACCACAGGCTCATCCTCCCCCCCGGAACCAGAACAGGGCCTGAAGCCATCCAGTGCTTTTGCGGCCAGCTCCCAAAAAAGCGAGTTGTAAAATGGAGCTTCAGGGCACTGCAATTCACAAACCTGCAGAGTTATAAATGATAACTCTCGTCCACAAATATATTGAGGGAAGGCAAAGAAGAGGATTTGAAATCAAGGCAGAATTGCAGGAAACAGATTTCAGGAGGTAGATTCGAATCGCCTTTAAAGCACATGAAAAGCGGCAAAACGTTGACAATGATGCCCTTGGCCAAAAAGGGCGTATGCGTTTTTTCCTGAATATATTCAGGAAAAAACACATACGCCCTTTTTGGCCAACCAAGCAACCTGGAAAGGCAAATCAGCGCTACAAAGAAGACTCGCTACCCATCGGTCAAAAGGGCCATGCTGAAAAAAGTCTCAAAACCAGAAATGCAGGACAGGCCATGGAGAAATGGGAGCCTTGCTACACTGATGGGCGGGATGTAAATTGCCAACAGCCACTCTGGAGAAGTGTACGGTGTGTCCTGAAACATCTAAAAAACACAGCTTAGAGAGCACAGGGCACTTCCACTCATGGGGGTATAAATTGGGAAAATGAAAAATCAGCAAGACACAAGCACCCCAAAGTTTAGGGCTGCTCTGTTGACAAGGACCTCCACTTCATTCCACCTTCAATATCCCAGGAAAGAGAAAAATGGATAAAGAAGTTGTGGTCCTTATGTACAAGGGAATATCACTCAGCCATGAAATCAATGTCATAAGGCTAGTAGCAGCATGATGAGTGGATTTAGGTACGACGATTCTAAGTGAAATAAGTCACACAGAAAAGGACACTTCTCATAAGGTATCACTTATAGAGGGAATGTAAAAACCGTTACACTTGAACTGAATTACAAAACAGAACAGAGTCACACATGCAGAAAACACACTATGGCTGCTTAACGGGAAAGGTGAGGTGGGGTGATACATAAAACAAGGGTTTCAAATTAGCTCAGATACCGTTCCATAAACCCAATATGTAATAGACAAGACCTACTCCTTGCTCAGAGAACTGGTCTCAACACGCCCTATTCACCGCACAAGAATATATCTGACTAGTAATAATCTTAAAACCTATGTATTGATATCTCTCTGTTAGTGTGTCAAGTGGGTGTAAAGCGGCATAAACACAGCAGTGAAAAGCAGCTAAATCCCATTATAAAAATAAATTACTTTTACAAACCCATGAAACAAAGACAGTGGAAGAGAGAGAAATTCTTACACAATGCGTTCAGGGGCTGTGATGCAACCTGGATTGACCATATCTAGACCCACAGCTGGATGAGACATAAGGGTGGACACTCTTGGGGCTGAGAGGTTTGGTGAGGTTGGGTGAGCAAACGCAGACACTTTAAAGTAATACTGCGTGGTACCCATCGCATGGGTCCCAAATCTCCAGGTTTAAGGGCATCTTCCTACATCGAAAACATGCATGAGAAAACAAAACGATGGTACACCATGTGATGGGGAAAGGTTTCTAAAACGCACCTCATTTCTCTTCTCCTTGTGCCTGGGTTCGCCATTCCAGCCTCTTTACTAACAATCTCCCTACTTGGAGCATCAGCACCTTTAACCTCCTGTTCCGTACAGGTTGCAATTTGTCCTGAGGATGAACGGGTAGACGGGGAACCAGTGAGAGACTAGCTCTTGGTGTTGGGACAGGCACAGGTCACTCTATTTTCCCATCAGGAAGAAGAATTAACCACAGGCTCATCCTCCCCCCCGGAACCAGAACAGGGCCTGAAGCCATCCTGCGCTTTTGCGGCCAGCTCCCAAAAAAGCGAGTTGTAAAATGGAGCTTCAGGGCACTGCAATTCACAAACCTGCAGAGTTATAAATGATAACTCTCGTCCACAAATATATTGAGGGAAGGCAAAGAAGAGGATTTGAAATCAAGGCAGAATTGCAGGAAACAGATTTCAGGAGGTAGATTCGAATCGCCTTTAAAGCACATGAAAAGCGGCAAAACGTTGACAATGATGCCCTTGGCCAAAAAGGGCGTATGCGTTTTTTCCTGAATATATTCAGGAAAAAACGCATACGCCCTTTTTGGCCAAACAAGCAACCTGGAAAGGCAAATCAGTGCTACAAAGAAGACTCGCTACCCATCGGTCAAAAGGGCCATGCTGAAAAAAGTCTCAAAACCAGAAATGCAGGACAGGCCATGGAGAAATGGGAGCCTTGCTACACTGATGGGCGGGATGTAAATTGCCAACAGCCACTCTGGAGAAGTGTACGGTGTGTCCTGAAATATCTAAAAAACACAGCTTAGAGAGCATAGGGCACTTCCACTCATGGGGGTATAAATTGGGAAAATGAAAAATCAGCAAGACACAAGCACCCCAAAGTTTAGGGCTGCTCTGTTGACCAGGACCTCCACTTCATTCCACCTTCAATATCCCAGGAAAGAGAAAAATGGATAAAGAAGTTGTGGTCCTTATGTACAATGGAATATCACTCAGCCATGAAATCAATGTCATAAGGCTAGTAGCAGCATGATGAGTGGATTTAGGTACGACGATTCTAAGTGAAATAAGTCACACAGAAAAGGACACTTCTCATAAGGTATCACTTATAGAGGGAATGTAAAAACAGTTACACTTGAACTGAATTACAAAACAGAACAGAGTCACACATGCAGAAAACACACTATGGCTGCTTAACGGGAAAGGTGAGGTGGGATGATAAATAAAACAAGGGTTTCAAATTAGCTCAGATACCATTCCATAAACTCAATATGTAATAGATAAGACCTACTCCTTGCTCACGGAACTGGACTCAACAAACCCTATTCAGCGCACAAGAATATATCTGACTAGTAATAATCTTAAAACCTATGTATTGATATCTCACTGTTAGTGTGTCAAGTGGGTGTAAAGCGGCATAAACACAGCAGTGAAAAGCAGCTAAACCCCATTATAAAAATAAATTACTTTTACAAACCCATGAAACAAAGACAGTGGAAGAGAGAGAAATTCTTACACAATGCGTTCAGGGGCTGTGATGCAACCTGGATTGACCATATCTAGACACACAGCTGGATGAGACATAAGGGTGGACACTCTTGGGGCTGAGAGGTTTGGTGAGGTTGGGTGAGCAAACGCAGACCCTTTATAGTAATACTGCGTGGTACCCATCGCATGGGTCCCAAATCTCCAGGTTCAAGGGCATCTTCCTACATCGAAAACATGCATGAGAAAACAAAAAGATGGTACACCATGTGATGGGGAAAGGTTTCTAAAACGCACCTCATTTCTCTTCTCCTTGTGCCCGGGTTCGCCATTCCAGCCGCTTTACTAATAATCTCCCTACTTGGAGCATCAGCACCTTTAACCTCCTGTTCCGTACAGGTTGCAATTTGTCCTGAGGATGAACGGGTAGACGGGGAACTAGTGAGAGACTAGCTCTTGGTGTTGGGACAGGCACAGGTCACTCTATTTTCCCATCAGGAAGAAGAATTAACCACGGGCTCATCCTCCCCCCTGGAACCAGAACAGGGCCTGAAGCCATCTTGCGCTTTTGCGGCCAGCTCCCAAAAAAGCGAGTTGTAAAATGGAGCTTCAGGGCACTGCAATTCATAAACCTGGAGAGTTATAAATGATAACTCTCGTCCACAAATATATTGAGGGAAGGCAAAGAAGAGGATTTGAAATCAAGGCAGAATTGCAGGAAACAGATTTCAGGAGGTAGATTCGAATCGCCTTTAAAGCACATGAAAAGCGGCAAAACGTTGACAATGATGCCCTTGGCCAAAAAGGGCGTATGCGTTTTTTCCTGAATATATTCAGGAAAAAACGCATACGCCCTTTTTGGCCAACCAAGCAACCTGGAAAGGCAAATCAGCGCTACAAAGAAGACTCGCTACCCATCGGTCAAAAGGGCCATGCTGAAAAAAGTCTCAAAACCAGAAATGCAGGACAGGCCATGGAGAAATGGGAGCCTTGCTACACTGATGGGCGGGATGTAAATTGCCAACAGCCACTCTGGAGAAGTGTACGGTGTGTCCTGAAACATCTAAAAAACACAGCTTAGAGAGCATAGGGCACTTCCACTCATGGGGGTATAAATTGGGAAAATGAAAAATCAGCAAGACACAAGCACCCCAAAGTTTAGGGCTGCTCTGTTGACAAGGACCTCCACTTCATTCCACCTTCAATATCCCAGGAAAGAGAAAAATGGATAAAGAAGTTGTGGTCCTTATGTACAATGGAATATCACTCAGCCATGAAATCAATGTCATAAGGCTAGTAGCAGCATGATGAGTGGATTTAGGTACGACGATTCTAAGTGAAATAAGTCACACAGAAAAGGACACTTCTCATAAGGTATCACTTATAGAGGGAATGTAAAAACCGTTACACTTGAACTGAATTACAAAACAGAACGGAGTCACACATGCAGAAAACACACTATGGCTGCTTAACGGGAAAGGTGAGGTGGGGTGATACATAAAACAAGGGTTTCAAATTAGCTCAGATACCGTTCCATAAACCCAATATGTAATAGACAAGACGTACTCCTTGCTCAGAGAACGGGACTCAACACACCCTATTCACCGCACAAGAATATATCTGACTAGTAATAATCTTAAAACCTATGTATTGATATCTCTCTGTTAGTGTGTCAAGTGGGTATAAAGCGGCATAAACACAGCAGTGAAAAGCAGCTAAACCCCATTATAAAAATAAATTACTTTTACAAACCCATGAAACAAAGACAGTGGAAGAGAGAGAAATTCTTACACAATGCGTTCAGGCGCTGTGATGCAACCTGGATTGACCATATCTAGACCCACAGCTGGATGAGACATAAGGGTGGACACTCTTGGGGCTGAGAGGTTTGGTGAGGTTGGGTGAGCAAACGCAGACCCTTTAAAGTAATACTGCGTGGTACCCATCGCATGGGTCCCAAATCTCCAGGTTCAAGGGCATCTTCCTACATCGAAAACATGCATGAGCAAACAAAAAGATGGTACACCATGTGATGGGGAAAGGATTCTACAACGCACCTCATTTCTCTTCTCCTTGTGCCCGGGTTCGCCGTTCCAGCCACTTTACTAATAATCTCCCTACTTGGAGCATCAGCACCTTTAACCTCCTGTTCCGTACAGGTTGCAATTTATCCTGAGGATGAACGGGTAGACGGAGAACCAGTGAGAGACTAGCTCTTGGTGTTGGGACAGGCACAGGTCACTCTATTTTCCCATCAGGAAGAAGAATTAACCACAGGCTCATCATCCCCCGTGGAACCAGAACAGGGCCTGAAGTCATCCTGCGCTTTTGCGGCCAGCTCCCAAAAAAGCGAGTTGTAAAATGGAGTTTCAGGGCACTGCAATTTACAAACCTGGAGAGTTATAAATGATAACTCTCGTCCACAAATATATTGAGGGAAGGCAAAGAAGAGGATTTGAAATCAAGGCAGAATTGCAGGAAACAGATTTCAGGAGCTAGATTCGAATCGCCTTTAAAGCACATGAAAAGCGGCAAAACGTTGACAATGATGCCCTTGGCCAAAAAGGGCGTATGCGTTTTTTCCTGAATATATTCAGGAAAAAACGCATACGCCCTTTTTGGCCAACCAAGCAACCTGGAAAGGCAAATCAGCGCTACAAAGAAGACTCGCTACCCATCGGTCAAAAGGGCCATGCTGAAAAAAGTCTCAAAACCAGAAATGCAGGACAGGCCATGGAGAAATGGGAGCCTTGCTACACTGATGGGCGGGATGTAAATTGCCAACAGCCACTCTGGAGAAGTGTACGGTGTGTCCTGAAACATCTAAAAAACACAGCTTAGAGAGCATAGGGCACTTCCACTCATGGGGGTATAAATTGGGAAAATGAAAAATCAGCAAGACACAAGCACCCCAAAGTTTAGGGCTGCTCTGTTGACAAGGACCTCCACTTCATTCCACCTTCAATATCCCAGGAAAGAGAAAAATGGATAAAGAAGTTGTGGTCCTTATGTACAATGGAATATCACTCAGCCATGAAATCAATGTCATAAGGCTAGTAGCAGCATGATGAGTGGATTTAGGTACGACGATTCTAAGTGAAATAAGTCACACAGAAAAGGACACTTCTCATAAGGTATCACTTATAGAGGGAATGTAAAAACCGTTACACTTGAACTGAATTACAAAACAGAACAGAGTCACACATGCAGAAAACACACTATGGCTGCTTAACGGGAAAGGTGAGGTGGGGTGATACATAAAACAAGGGTTTCAAATTAGCTCAGATACCGTTCCATAAACCCAATATGTAATAGACAAGACCTACTCCTTGCTCAGAGAACTGGACTCAACACGCCCTATTCACCGCACAAGAATATATCTGACTAGTAATAATCTTAAAACCTATGTATTGATATCTCTCTGTTAGTGTGTCAAGTGGGTGTAAAGCGGCATAAACACAGCAGTGAAAAGCAGCTAAACCCCATTATAAAAATAAATTACTTTTACAAACCCATGAAACAAAGACAGTGAAAGAGAGAGAAATTCTTACACAATGCGTTCAGGGGCTGTGATGCAACCTGGATTGACCATATCGAGACCCACAGCTGGATGAGACATAAGGGTGGACACTCTTGGGGCTGAGAGGTTTGGTGAGGTTGGGTGAGCAAACGCAGACACTTTAAAGTAATACTGCGTGGTACCCATCGCATGGGTCCCAAATCTCCAGGTTCAAGGGCATCTTCCTACATCGAAAACATGCATGAGCAAACAAAAAGATGGTACACCATGTGATGGGGAAAGGTTTCTAAAACGCACCTCATTTCTCTTCTCCTTGTGCCCGGGTTCGCCATTCCAGCCGCTTTCCTAGCAATCTCCCTACTTGGAGCATCAGCACCTTTAACCTCCTGTTCCGTACAGGTTGCAATTTGTCCTGAGGATGAACGGGTAGACGGGGAACCAGTGAGAGACTAGCTCTTGGTGTTGGGACAGGCACAGGTCACTCTATTTTCCCATCAGGAAGAAGAATTAACCACAGGCTCATCCTCCCCCCCGGAACAGGAACAGGGCCTGAAGCCATCCTGCGCTTTTGCGGCCAGCTCCCAAAAAAGCGAGTTGTAAAATGGAGCTTCAGGGCACTGCAATTCACAAACCTGCAGAGTTATAAATGATAACTCTCGTCCACAAATATATTGAGGGAAGGCAAAGAAGAGGATTTGAAATCAAGGCAGAATTGCAGGAAACAGATTTCAGGAGGTAGATTCGAATCGCCTTTAAAGCACATGAAAAGCGGCAAAACGTTGACAATGATGCCCTTGGCCAAAAAGGGCGTATGCGTTTTTTCCTGAATATATTCAGGAAAAAACGCATACGCCCTTTTTGGCCAACCAAGCAACCTGGAAAGGCAAATCAGCGCTACAAAGAAGACTCGCTACCCATCGGTCAAAAGGGCCATGCTGAAAAAAGTCTCAAAACCAGAAATGCAGGACAGGCCATGGAGAAATGGGAGCCTTGCTACACTGATGGGCGGGATGTAAATTGCCAACAGCCACTCTGGAGAAGTGTACGGTGTGTCCTGAAACATCTAAAAAACACAGCTTAGAGAGCATAGGGCACTTCCACTCATGGGGGTATAAATTGGGAAAATGAAAAATCAGCAAGACACAAGCACCCCAAAGTTTAGGGCTGCTCTGTTGACAAGGACCTCCACTTCATTCCACCATCAATATCCCAGGAAAGAGAAAAATGGATAAAGAAGTTGTGGTCCTTATGTACAATGCAATATCACTCAGCCATGATATCAATGTCATAAGGCTAGTAGCAGCATGATGAGTGGATTTAGGTACGATGATTCTAAGTGAAATAAGTCACACAGAAAAGGACACTTCTCATAAGGTATCACTTATAGAGGGAATGTAAAAACCGTTACACTTGAACTGAATTACAAAACAGAACAGAGTCACACATGCAGAAAACACACTATGGCTGCTTAACGGGAAAGGTGAGGTGGGGTGATACAGAAAACAAGGGTTTCAAATTAGCTCAGATACCGTTCCATAAACCCAATATGTAATAGACGAGACCTACTCCTTGCTCAGAGAACTGGACTCAACACGCCCTATTCACCGCACAAGAATATATCTGACTAGTAATAATCTTAAAACCTATGTATTGATATCTCTCTGTTAGTGTGTCAAGTGGGTGTAAAGCGGCATAAACACAGCAGTGAAAAGCAGCTAAACCCCATTATAAAAATAAATTACTTTTACAAACCCATGAAACAAAGACAGTGAAAGAGAGAGAAATTCTTACACAATGCGTTCAGGGGCTGTGATGCAACCTGGATTGACCATATCTAGACCCACAGCTGGATGAGACATAAGGGTGGACACTCTTGGGGCTGAGAGGTTTGGTGAGGTTGGGTGAGCAAACGCAGACTGTTTAAAGTAATACTGCATGTTACCCATCGCATGGGTCGCAAATCTCCAGGTTCAAGGGCATCTTCCTACATCGAAAACATGCATGAGCAAACAAAAAGATGGTACACCATGTGATGGGGAAAGGTTTCTAAAACGCACCTCATTTCTCTTCTCCTTGTGCCCGGGTTCGCCATTCCAGCCGCTTTCCTAGCAATCTCCCTACTTGGAGCATCAGCACCTTTAACCTCCTGTTCCGTACAGGTTGCAATTTGTCCTGAGGATGAACGGGTAGACGGGGAACCAGTGAGAGACTAGCTCTTGGTGTTGGGACAGGCACAGGTCACTCTATTTTCCCATCAGGAAGAAGAATTAACCACAGGCTCATCCTCCCCCCCGGAACAGGAACAGGGCCTGAAGCCATCCTGCGCTTTTGCGGCCAGCTCCCAAAAAAGCGAGTTGTAAAATGGAGCTTCAGGGCACTGCAATTCACAAACCTGCAGAGTTATAAATGATAACTCTCGTCCACAAATATATTGAGGGAAGGCAAAGAAGAGGATTTGAAATCAAGGCAGAATTGCAGGAAACAGATTTCAGGAGGTAGATTCGAATCGCCTTTAAAGCACATGAAAAGCGGCAAAACGTTGACAATGATGCCCTTGGCCAAAAAGGGCGTATGCGTTTTTTCCTGAATATATTCAGGAAAAAACGCATACGCCCTTTTTGGCCAAACAAGCAACCTGGAAAGGCAAATCAGTGCTACAAAGAAGACTCGCTACCCATCGGTCAAAAGGGCCATGCTGAAAAAAGTCTCAAAACCAGAAATGCAGGACAGGCCATGGAGAAATGGGAGCCTTGCTACACTGATGGGCGGGATGTAAATTGCCAACAGCCACTCTGGAGAAGTGTACGGTGTGTCCTGAAACATCTAAAAAACACAGCTTAGAGAGCATAGGGCACTTCCACTCATGGGGGTATAAATTGGGAAAATGAAAAATCAGCAAGACACAAGCACCCCAAAGTTTAGGGCTGCTCTGTTGACAAGGACCTCCACTTCATTCCACCATCAATATCCCAGGAAAGAGAAAAATGGATAAAGAAGTTGTGGTCCTTATGTACAATGCAATATCACTCAGCCATGATATCAATGTCATAAGGCTAGTAGCAGCATGATGAGTGGATTTAGGTACGATGATTCTAAGTGAAATAAGTCACACAGAAAAGGACACTTCTCATAAGGTATCACTTATAGAGGGAATGTAAAAACCGTTACACTTGAACTGAATTACAAAACAGAACAGAGTCACACATGCAGAAAACACACTATGGCTGCTTAACGGGAAAGGTGAGGTGGGGTGATACAGAAAACAAGGGTTTCAAATTAGCTCAGATACCGTTCCATAAACCCAATATGTAATAGACGAGACCTACTCCTTGCTCAGAGAACTGGACTCAACACGCCCTATTCACCGCACAAGAATATATCTGACTAGTAATAATCTTAAAACCTATGTATTGATATCTCTCTGTTAGTGTGTCAAGTGGGTGTAAAGCGGCATAAACACAGCAGTGAAAAGCAGCTAAACCCCATTATAAAAATAAATTACTTTTACAAACCCATGAAACAAAGACAGTGAAAGAGAGAGAAATTCTTACACAATGCGTTCAGGGGCTGTGATGCAACCTGGATTGACCATATCTAGACCCACAGCTGGATGAGACATAAGGGTGGACACTCTTGGGGCTGAGAGGTTTGGTGAGGTTGGGTGAGCAAACGCAGACTGTTTAAAGTAATACTGCATGTTACCCATCGCATGGGTCGCAAATCTCCAGGTTCAAGGGCATCTTCCTACATCGAAAACATGCATGAGCAAACAAAAAGATGGTACACCATGTGATGGGGAAAGGTTTCTAAAACGCACCTCATTTCTCTTCTCCTTGTGCCCGGGTTCGCCATTCCAGCCGCTTTCCTAGCAATCTCCCTACTTGGAGCATCAGCACCTTTAACCTCCTGTTCCGTACAGGTTGCAATTTGTCCTGAGGATGAACGGGAAGACGGGGAACCAGTGACAGACTAGCTCTTGGTGTTGGGACAGGCACAGGTCACTCTATTTTCCCATCAGGAAGAAGAATTAACCACGGGCTCATCCTCCCCCCCGGAACCAGAACAGGGCCTGAAGCCATCCTGCGCTTTTGCGGCCAGCTCCCAAAAAAGCGAGTTGTAAAATGGAGCTTCAGGGCACTGCAATTCACAAACCTGGAGAGTTATAAATGATAACTCTCGTCCACAAATATATTGAGGGAAGGCAAAGAAGAGGATTTGAAATCAAGGCAGAATTGCAGGAAACAGATTTCAGGAGGTAGATTCGAATCGCCTTTAAAGCACATGAAAAGCGGCAAAACGTTGACAATGATGCCCTTGGCCAAAAAGGGCGTATGCGTTTTTTCCTGAATATATTCAGGAAAAAACGCATACGCCCTTTTTGGCCAACCAAGCAACCTGGAAAGGCAAATCAGCGCTACAAAGAAGACTTGCTACCCATCGGTCAAAAGGGCCATGCTGAAAAAAGTCTCAAAACCAGAAATGCAGGACAGGCCATGGAGAAATGGGAGCCTTGCTACACTGATGGGCGGGATGTAAATTGCCAACAGCCACTCTGGAGAAGTGTACGGTGTGTCCTGAAACATCTAAAAAACACAGCTTAGAGAGCATAGGGCACTTCCACTCATGGGGGTATAAATTGGGAAAATGAAAAATCAGCAAGACACAAGCACCCCAAAGTTTAGGGCTGCTCTGTTGACAAGGACCTCCACTTCATTCCACCTTCAATATCCCAGGAAAGAGAAAAATGGATAAAGAAGTTGTGGTCCTTATGTACAATAGAATATCACTCAGCCATGAAATCAATGTCATAAGGCTAGTAGCAGCATGATGAGTGGATTTAGGTACGACGATTCTAAGTGAAATAAGTCACACAGAAAAGGACACTTCTCATAAGGTATCACTTATAGAGGGAATGTAAAAACCGTTACACTTGAACTGAATTACAAAACAGAACAGAGTCACACATGCAGAAAACACACTATGGCTGCTTAACGGGAAAGGTGAAGTGGGGTGATACATAAAACAAGGGTTTCAAATTAGCTCAGATACCGTTCCATAAACCCAATATGTAATAGACAAGACCTACTCCTTGCTCAGAGAACTGGACTCAACACGCCCTATTCACCGCACAAGAATATATCTGACTAGTAATAATCTTAAAACCTATGTATTGATATTTCTCTGTTAGTGTGTCAAGTGGGTGTAAAGCGGCATAAACACAGCAGTGAAAAGCAGCTAAACCCCATTATAAAAATAAATTACTTTGAAAAACCCATGAAACAAAGACAGTGGAAGAGAGAGAAATTCTTACACAATGCGTTCAGGGGCTGTGATGCAACCTGGATTGACCATATCTAGACCCACACCTGGATGAGACATAAGGGTGGACACTCTTGGGGCTGAGAGGTTTGGTGAGGTTGGGTGAGCAAACGCAGACCCTTTAAAGTAATACTGCGTGGTACCCATCGCATGGGTCCCAAATCTCCAGGTTTAAGGGCATCTTCCTACATAGAAAACATGCATGAGAAAACAAAATGATGGTACACCATGTGATGGGGAAAGGTTTCTAAAACGCACCTCATTTCTCTTCTCCTTGTGCCCGGGTTCGCCATTCCAGCCGCTTTACTAACAATCTCCCTACTTGGAGCATCAGCACCTTTAACCTCCTGTTCCGTACAGGTTGCAATTAGTCCTGAGGATGAACGGGTAGACGGGGAATCAGTGAGAGACTAGCTCTTGGTGTTGGGACAGGCACAGGTCAC
Organism: Balaenoptera ricei; assembly: GCF_028023285.1. Taxonomy (NCBI): domain Eukaryota; kingdom Metazoa; phylum Chordata; class Mammalia; order Artiodactyla; family Balaenopteridae; genus Balaenoptera; species Balaenoptera ricei. The sequence goes on from NW_026777788.1 coordinate 31,740, forward strand.
TCTATTTTCCCATCAGGAAGAAGAATTAACCACAGGCTCATCCTCCCCCCCGGAACCAGAACAGGGCCTGAAGCCATCCTGCGCTTTTGCGGCCAGCTCCCAAAAAAGCGAGTTGTAAAATGGAGCTTCAGGGCACTGCAATTCACAAACCTGCAGAGTTATAAATGATAACTCTCGTCCACAAATATATTGAGGGAAGGCAAAGAAGAGGATTTGAAATCAAGGCAGAATTGCAGGAAACAGATTTCAGGAGGTAGATTCGAATCGCCTTTAAAGCACATGAAAAGCGGCAAAACGTTGACAATGATGCCCTTGGCCAAAAAGGGCGTATGCGTTTTTTCCTGAATATATTCAGGAAAAAACGCATACGCCCTTTTTGTCCAACCAAGCAACCTGGAAAGGCAAATCAGCGCTACAAAGAAGACTCGCTACCCATCGGTCAAAAGGGCCATGCTGAAAAAAGTCTCAAAACCAGAAATGCAGGACAGGCCATGGAGAAATGGGAGCCTTGCTACACTGATGGGCGGGATGTAAATTGCCAACAGCCACTCTGGAGAAGTGTACGGTGTGTCCTGAAACATCTAAAAAACACAGCTTAGAGAGCATAGGGCACTTCCACTCATGGGGGTATAAATTGGGAAAATGAAAAATCAGCAAGACACAAGCACCCCAAAGTTTAGGGCTGCTCTGTTGACAAGGACCTCCACTTCATTCCACCTTCAATATCCCAGGAAAGAGAAAAATGGATAAAGAAGTTGTGGTCCTTATGTATAATGCAATATCACTCAGCCATGAAATCAATGTCATAAGGCTAGTAGCAGCATGATGAGTGGATTTAGGTACGACGATTCTAAGTGAAATAAGTCACACAGAAAAGGACACTTCTCATAAGGTATCACTTATAGAGGGAATGTAAAAACAGTTACACTTGAACTGAATTACAAAACAGAACAGAGTCACACATGCAGAAAACACACTATGGCTGCTTAACGGGAAAGGTGAGGTGGGATGATAAATAAAACAAGGGTTTCAAATTAGCTCAGATACCATTCCATAAACTCAATATGTAATAGATAAGACCTACTCCTTGCTCACGGAACTGGACTCAACACACCCTATTCACCGCACAAGAATATATCTGACTAGTAATAATCTTAAAACCTATGTATTGATATCTCACTGTTAGTGTGTCAAGTGGGTGTAAAGCGGCATAAACACAGCAGTGAAAAGCAGCTAAACCCCATTATAAAAATAAATTACTTTTACAAACCCATGAAACAAAGACAGTGGAAGAGAGAGAAATTCTTACACAATGCGTTCAGGGGCTGTGATGCAACCTGGATTGACCATATCTAGACACACAGCTGGATGAGACATAAGGGTGGACACTCTTGGGGCTGAGAGGTTTGGTGAGGTTGGGTGAGCAAACGCAGACCCTTTATAGTAATACTGCGTGGTACCCATCGCATGGGTCCCAAATCTCCAGGTTCAAGGGCATCTTCCTACATCGAAAACATGCATGAGAAAACAAAAAGATGGTACACCATGTGATGGGGAAAGGTTTCTAAAACGCACCTCATTTCTCTTCTCCTTGTGCCCGGGTTCGCCATTCCAGCCGCTTTACTAATAATCTCCCTACTTGGAGCATCAGCACCTTTAACCTCCTGTTCCGTACAGGTTGCAATTTGTCCTGAGGATGAACGGGTAGACGGGGAACTAGTGAGAGACTAGCTCTTGGTGTTGGGACAGGCACAGGTCACTCTATTTTCCCATCAGGAAGAAGAATTAACCACGGGCTCATCCTCCCCCCTGGAACCAGAACAGGGCCTGAAGCCATCTTGCGCTTTTGCGGCCAGCTCCCAAAAAAGCGAGTTGTAAAATGGAGCTTCAGGGCACTGCAATTCACAAACCTGCAGAGTTATAAATGATAACTCTCGTCCACAAATATATTGAGGGAAGGCAAAGAAGAGGATTTGAAATCAAGGCAGAATTGCAGGAAACAGATTTCAGGAGGTAGATTCGAATCGCCTTTAAAGCACATGAAAAGCGGCAAAACGTTGACAATGATGCCCTTGGCCAAAAAGGGCGTATGCGTTTTTTCCTGAATATATTCAGGAAAAAACGCATACGCCCTTTTTGGCCAACCAAGCAACCTGGAAAGGCAAATCAGCGCTACAAAGAAGACTCGCTACCCATCGGTCAAAAGGGCCATGCTGAAAAAAGTCTCAAAACCAGAAATGCAGGACAGGCCATGGAGAAATGGGAGCCTTGCTACACTGATGGGCGGGATGTAAATTGCCAACAGCCACTCTGGAGAAGTGTACGGTGTGTCCTGAAACATCTAAAAAACACAGCTTAGAGAGCATAGGGCACTTCCACTCATGGGGGTATAAATTGGGAAAATGAAAAATCAGCAAGACACAAGCACCCCAAAGTTTAGGGCTGCTCTGTTGACAAGGACCTCCACTTCATTCCACCTTCAATATCCCAGGAAAGAGAAAAATGGATAAAGAAGTTGTGGTCCTTATGTATAATGCAATATCACTCAGCCATGAAATCAATGTCATAAGGCTAGTAGCAGCATGATGAGTGGATTTAGGTACGACGATTCTAAGTGAAATAAGTCACACAGAAAAGGACACTTCTCATAAGGTATCACTTATAGAGGGAATGTAAAAACCGTTACACTTGAACTGAATTACAAAACAGAACAGAGTCACACATGCAGAAAACACACTATGGCTGCTTAACGGGAAAGGTGAGGTGGGGTGATACATAAAACAAGGGTTTCAAATTAGCTCAGATACCGTTCCATAAACCCAATATGTAATAGACAAGACCTACTCCTTGCTCAGAGAACTGGACTCAACACACCCTATTCACCGCACAAGAATATATCTGACTAGTAATAATCTTAAAACCTATGTATTGATATCTCTCTGTTAGTGTGTCAAATGGGTGTAAAGCGGCATAAACACAGCAGTGAAAAGCAGCTAAACCCCATTATAAAAATAAATTACTTTTACAAACCCATGAAACAAAGACAGTGAAAGAGAGAGAAATTCTTACACAATGCGTTCAGGGGCTGTGATGCAACCTGGATTGACCATATCTAGACCCACACCTGGATGAGACATAAGGGTGGACACTCTTGGGGCTGAGAGGTTTGGTGAGGTTGGGTGAGCAAACGCAGACCCTTTAAAGTAATACTGCGTGGTACCCATCGCATGGGTCCCAAATCTCCAGGTTCAAGGGCATCTTCCTACATCGAAAACATGCATGAGAAAACAAAAAGATGGTACACCATGTGATGGGGAAAGGTTTCTAAAACGCACCTCATTTCTCTTCTCCTTGTGCCCGGGTTCGCAATTCCAGCCGCTTTACTAATAATCTCCCTACTTGGAGCATCAGTACCTTTAACCTCCTGTTCCGTACAGGTTGCAATTTGTCCTGAGGATGAACGGGTAGACGGGGAACCAGTGAGAGACTAGCTCTTGGTGTTGGGACAGGCACAGGTCACTCTATTTTCCCATCAGGAAGAAGAATTAACCACAGGCTCATCCTCCCCCCCGGAACCAGAACAGGGCCTGAAGCCATCCTGCGCTTTTGCGGCCAGCTCCCAAAAAAGCGAGTTGTAAAATGGAGCTTCAGGGCACTGCAATTCACAAACCTGCAGAGTTATAAATGATAACTCTCGTCCACAAATATATTGAGGGAAGGCAAAGAAGAGGATTTGAAATCAAGGCAGAATTGCAGGAAACAGATTTCAGGAGGTAGATTCGAATCGCCTTTAAAGCACATGAAAAGCGGCAAAACGTTGACAATGATGCCCTTGGCCAAAAAGGGCGTATGCGTTTTTTCCTGAATATATTCAGGAAAAAACGCATACGCCCTTTTTGGCCAACCAAGCAACCTGGAAAGGCAAATCAGCGCTACAAAGAAGACTCGCTACCCATCGGTCAAAAGGGCCATGCTGAAATAAGTCTCAAAACCAGAAATGCAGGACAGGCCATGGAGAAATGGGAGCCTTGCTACACTGATGGGCGGGATGTAAATTGCCAACAGCCACTCTGGAGAAGTGTACGGTGTGTCCTGAAACATCTAAAAAACACAGCTTAGAGAGCATAGGGCACTTCCACTCATGGGGGTATAAATTGGGAAAATTAAAAATCAGCAAGACACAAGCACCCCAAAGTTTAGGGCTGCTCTGTTGACAAGGACCTCCACTTCATTCCACCTTCAATATCCCAGGAAAGAGAAAAATGGATAAAGAAGTTGTGGTCCTTATGTACAATGTAATATCACTCAGCCATGAAATCAATGTCATAAGGCTAGTAGCAGCATGATGAGTGGATTTAGGTACGACGATTCTAAGTGAAATAAGTCACACAGAAAAGGACACTTCTCATAAGGTATCACTTATAGAGGGAATGTAAAAACCGTTACACTTGAACTGAATTACAAAACTGAACGGAGTCACACATGCAGAAAACACACTATGGCTGCTTAACGGGAAAGGTGAGGTGGGGTGACACATAAAACAAGGGTTTCAAATTAGCTCAGATACCGTTCCATAAACCCAATATGTAATAGACAAGACGTACTCCTTGCTCAGAGAACGGGACTCAACACACCCTATTCACCGCACAAGAATATATCTGACTAGTAATAATCTTAAAACCTATGTATTGATATCTCTCTGTTAGTGTGTCAAGTGGGTATAAAGCGGCATAAACACAGCAGTGAAAAGCAGCTAAACCCCATTATAAAAATAAATTACTTTTACAAACCCATGAAACAAAGACAGTGGAAGAGAGAGAAATTCTTACACAATGCGTTCAGGGGCTGTGATGCAACCTGGATTGACCATATCTAGACCCACAGCTGGATGAGACATAAGGGTGGACACTCTTGGGGCTGAGAGGTTTGGTGAGGTTGGGTGAGCAACCGCAGACCCTTTAAAGTAATACTGCGTGGTACCCATCGCATGGGTCCCAAATATCCAGGTTCAAGGGCATCTTCCTACATCGAAAACATGCATGAGAAAACAAAAAGATGGTACACCATGTGATGGGGAAAGGTTTCTAAAACGCACCTCATTTCTCTTCTCCTTGTGCCCGGGTTCGCCATTCCAGCCGCTTTACTAATAATCTCCCTACTTGGAGCATCAGCACCTTTAACCTCCTGTTCCGTACAGGTTGCAATTTGTCCTGAGGATGAACGGGTAGACGGGGAACTAGTGAGAGACTAGCTCTTGGTGTTGGGACAGGCACAGGTCACTCTATTTTCCCATCAGGAAGAAGAATTAACCACGGGCTCATCCTCCCCCCCGGAACCAGAACAGGGCCTGAAGCCATCCTGCGCTTTTGCGGCCAGCTCCCAAAAAAGCGAGTTGTAAAATGGAGCTTCAGGGCACTGCAATTCACAAACCTGCAGAGTTATAAATGATAACTCTCGTCCACAAATATATTGAGGGAAGGCAAAGAAGAGGATTTGAAATCAAGGCAGAATTGCAGGAAACAGATTTCAGGAGGTAGATTCGAATCGCCTTTAAAGCACATGAAAAGCGGCAAAACGTTGACAATGATGCCCTTGGCCAAAAAGGGCGTATGCGTTTTTTCCTGAATATATTCAGGAAAAAACGCATACGCCCTTTTTGGCCAACCAAGCAACCTGGAAAGGCAAATCAGCGCTACAAAGAAGACTCGCTACCCATCGGTCAAAAGGGCCATGCTGAAATAAGTCTCAAAACCAGAAATGCAGGACAGGCCATGGAGAAATGGGAGCCTTGCTACACTGATGGGCGGGATGTAAATTGCCAACAGCCACTCTGGAGAAGTGTACGGTGTGTCCTGAAACATCTAAAAAACACAGCTTAGAGAGCATAGGGCACTTCCACTCATGGGGGTATAAATTGGGAAAATTAAAAATCAGCAAGACACAAGCACCCCAAAGTTTAGGGCTGCTCTGTTGACAAGGACCTCCACTTCATTCCACCTTCAATATCCCAGGAAAGAGAAAAATGGATAAAGAAGTTGTGGTCCTTATGTACAATGTAATATCACTCAGCCATGAAATCAATGTCATAAGGCTAGTAGCAGCATGATGAGTGGATTTAGGTACGACGATTCTAAGTGAAATAAGTCACACAGAAAAGGACACTTCTCATAAGGTATCACTTATAGAGGGAATGTAAAAACCGTTACACTTGAACTGAATTACAAAACTGAACGGAGTCACACATGCAGAAAACACACTATGGCTGCTTAACGGGAAAGGTGAGGTGGGGTGACACATAAAACAAGGGTTTCAAATTAGCTCAGATACCGTTCCATAAACCCAATATGTAATAGACAAGACGTACTCCTTGCTCAGAGAACGGGACTCAACACACCCTATTCACCGCACAAGAATATATCTGACTAGTAATAATCTTAAAACCTATGTATTGATATCTCTCTGTTAGTGTGTCAAGTGGGTATAAAGCGGCATAAACACAGCAGTGAAAAGCAGCTAAACCCCATTATAAAAATAAATTACTTTTACAAACCCATGAAACAAAGACAGTGGAAGAGAGAGAAATTCTTACACAATGCGTTCAGGGGCTGTGATGCAACCTGGATTGACCATATCTAGACCCACAGCTGGATGAGACATAAGGGTGGACACTCTTGGGGCTGAGAGGTTTGGTGAGGTTGGGTGAGCAACCGCAGACCCTTTAAAGTAATACTGCGTGGTACCCATCGCATGGGTCCCAAATCTCCAGGTTCAAGGGCATCTTCCTACATCGAAAACATGCATGAGAAAACAAAAAGATGGTACACCATGTGATGGGGAAAGGTTTCTAAAACGCACCTCATTTCTCTTCTCCTTGTGCCCGGGTTCGCCATTCCAGCCGCTTTACTAATAATCTCCCTACTTGGAGCATCAGCACCTTTAACCTCCTGTTCCGTACAGGTTGCAATTTGTCCTGAGGATGAACGGGTAGACGGGGAACTAGTGAGAGACTAGCTCTTGGTGTTGGGACAGGCACAGGTCACTCTATTTTCCCATCAGGAAGAAGAATTAACCACGGGCTCATCCTCCCCCCCGGAACCAGAACAGGGCCTGAAGCCATCCTGCGCTTTTGCGGCCAGCTCCCAAAAAAGCGAGTTGTAAAATGGAGCTTCAGGGCACTGCAATTCACAAACCTGCAGAGTTATAAATGATAACTCTCGTCCACAAATATATTGAGGGAAGGCAAAGAAGAGGATTTGAAATCAAGGCAGAATTGCAGGAAACAGATTTCAGGAGGTAGATTCGAATCGCCTTTAAAGCACATGAAAAGCGGCAAAACGTTGACAATGATGCCCTTGGCCAAAAAGGGCGTATGCGTTTTTTCCTGAATATATTCAGGAAAAAACGCATACGCCCTTTTTGTCCAACCAAGCAACCTGGAAAGGCAAATCAGCGCTACAAAGAAGACTCGCTACCCATCGGTCAAAAGGGCCATGCTGAAAAAAGTCTCAAAACCAGAAATGCAGGACAGGCCATGGAGAAATGGGAGCCTTGCTACACTGATGGGCGGGATGTAAATTGCCAACAGCCACTCTGGAGAAGTGTACGGTGTGTCCTGAAACATCTAAAAAACACAGCTTAGAGAGCATAGGGCACTTCCACTCATGGGGGTATAAATTGGGAAAATGAAAAATCAGCAAGACACAAGCACCCCAAAGTTTAGGGCTGCTCTGTTGACAAGGACCTCCACTTCATTCCACCTTCAATATCCCAGGAAAGAGAAAAATGGATAAAGAAGTTGTGGTCCTTATGTACAATGCAATATCACTCAGCCATGAAATCAATGTCATAAGGCTAGTAGCAGCATGATGAGTGGATTTAGGTACGACGATTCTAAGTGAAATAAGTCACACAGAAAAGGACACTTCTCATAAGGTATCACTTATAGAGGGAATGTAAAAACCGTTACACTTTAACTGAATTACAAAACAGAACAGAGTCACACATGCAGAAAACACACTATGGCTGCTTAACGGGAAAGGTGAGGTGGGGTGATACATAAAACAAGGGTTTCAAATTAGCTCAGATACCGTTCCATAAACCCAATATGTAATAGACAAGACCTACTCCTTGCTCAGAGAACTGGACTCAACACACCCTATTCACCGCACAAGAATATATCTGACTAGTAATAATCTTAAAACCTATGTATTGATATCTCTCTGTTAGTGTGTCAAATGGGTGTAAAGCGGCATAAACACAGCAGTGAAAAGCAGCTAAACCCCATTATAAAAATAAATTACTTTTACAAACCCATGAAACAAAGACAGTGAAAGAGAGAGAAATTCTTACACAATGCGTTCAGGGGCTGTGATGCAACCTGGATTGACCATATCTAGACCCACAGCTGGATGAGACATAAGGGTGGACACTCTTGGGGCTGAGAGATTTGGTGAGGTTGGGTGAGCAAACGCAGACCCTTTAAAGTAATACTGCGTGGTACCCATCGCATGGGTCCCAAATCTCCAGGTTCAAGGGCATCTTCCTACATCGAAAACATGCATGAGAAAACAAAAAGATGGTACACCATGTGATGGGGAAAGGTTTCTAAAACGCACCTCATTTCTCTTCTCCTTGTGCCCGGGTTCGCCATTCCAGCCGCTTTACTAATAATCTCCCTACTTGGAGCATCAGTACCTTTAACCTCCTGTTCCGTACAGGTTGCAATTTGTCCTGAGGATGAACGGGTAGACGGGGAACCAGTGAGAGACTAGCTCTTGGTGTTGGGACAGGCACAGGTCACTCTATTTTCCCATCAGGAAGAAGAATTAACCACAGGCTCATCCTCACCCCCGGAACCAGAACAGGGCCTGAAGCCAACCTGCGCTTTTGCGGCCAGCTCCCTAAAAAGCGAGTTGTAAAATGGAGCTTCAGGGCACTGCAATTCACAAACCTGCAGAGTTATAAATGATAACTCTCGTCCACAAATATATTGAGGGAAGGCAAAGAAGAGGATTTGAAATCAAGGCAGAATTGCAGGAAACAGATTTCAGGAGGTAGATTCGAATCGCCTTTAAAGCACATGAAAAGCGGCAAAACGTTGACAATGATGCCCTTGGCCAAAAAGGGCGTATGCGTTTTTTCCTGAATATATTCAGGAAAAAACGCATACGCCCTTTTTGGCCAACCAAGCAACCTGGAAAGGCAAATCAGCGCTACAAAGAAGACTCGCTACCCATCGGTCAAAAGGGCCATGCTGAAATAAGTCTCAAAACCAGAAATGCAGGACAGGCCATGGAGAAATGGGAGCCTTGCTACACTGATGGGCGGGATGTAAATTGCCAACAGCCACTCTGGAGAAGTGTACGGTGTGTCCTGAAACATCTAAAAAACACAGCTTAGAGAGCATAGGGCACTTCCACTCATGGGGGTATAAATTGGGAAAATGAAAAATCAGCAAGACACAAGCACCCCAAAGTTTAGGGCTGCTCTGTTGACAAGGACCTCCACTTCATTCCACCTTCAATATCCCAGGAAAGAGAAAAATGGATAAAGAAGTTGTGGTCCTTATGTACAATGGAATATCACTCAGCCATGAAATCAATGTCATAAGGCTAGTAGCAGCATGATGAGTGGATTTAGGTACGACGATTCTAAGTGAAATAAGTCACACAGAAAAGGACACTTCTCATAAGGTATCACTTATAGAGGGAATGTAAAAACCGTTACACTTGAACTGAATTACAAAACTGAACGGAGTCACACATGCAGAAAACACACTATGGCTGCTTAACGGGAAAGGTGAGGTGGGGTGACACATAAAACAAGGGTTTCAAATTAGCTCAGATACCGTTCCATAAACCCAATATGTAATAGACAAGACGTACTCCTTGCTCAGAGAACGGGACTCAACACACCCTATTCACCGCACAAGAATATATCTGACTAGTAATAATCTTAAAACCTATGTATTGATATCTCTCTGTTAGTGTGTCAAGTGGGTATAAAGCGGCATAAACACAGCAGTGAAAAGCAGCTAAACCCCATTATAAAAATAAATTACTTTTACAAACCCATGAAACAAAGACAGTGGAAGAGAGAGAAATTCTTACACAATGCGTTCAGGGGCTGTGATGCAACCTGGATTGACCATATCTAGACCCACAGCTGGATGAGACATAAGGGTGGACAGTCTTGGGGCTGAGAGGTTTGGTGAGGTTGGGTGAGCAACCGCAGACCCTTTAAAGTAATACTGCGTGGTACCCATCGCATGGGTCCCAAATATCCAGGTTCAAGGGCATCTTCCTACATCGAAAACATGCATGAGAAAACAAAAAGATGGTACACCATGTGATGGGGAAAGGTTTCTAAAACGCACCTCATTTCTCTTCTCCTTGTGCCCGGGTTCGCCATTCCAGCCGCTTTACTAATAATCTCCCTACTTGGAGCATCAGCACCTTTAACCTCCTGTTCCGTACAGGTTGCAATTTGTCCTGAGGATGAACGGGTAGACGGGGAACTAGTGAGAGACTAGCTCTTGGTGTTGGGACAGGCACAGGTCACTCTATTTTCCCATCAGGAAGAAGAATTAACCACGGGCTCATCCTCCCCCCCGGAACCAGAACAGGGCCTGAAGCCATCCTGCGCTTTTGCGGCCAGCTCCCAAAAAAGCGAGTTGTAAAATGGAGCTTCAGGGCACTGCAATTCACAAACCTGCAGAGTTATAAATGATAACTCTCGTCCACAAATATATTGAGGGAAGGCAAAGAAGAGGATTTGAAATCAAGGCAGAATTGCAGGAAACAGATTTCAGGAGGTAGATTCGAATCGCCTTTAAAGCACATGAAAAGCGGCAAAACGTTGACAATGATGCCCTTGGCCAAAAAGGGCGTATGCGTTTTTTCCTGAATATATTCAGGAAAAAACGCATACGCCCTTTTTGGCCAACCAAGCAACCTGGAAAGGCAAATCAGCGCTACAAAGAAGACTCGCTACCCATCGGTCAAAAGGGCCATGCTGAAAAAAGTCTCAAAACCAGAAATGCAGGACAGGCCATGGAGAAATGGGAGCCTTGCTACACTGATGGGCGGGATGTAAATTGCCAACAGCCACTCTGGAGAAGTGTACGGTGTGTCCTGAAACATCTAAAAAACACAGCTTAGAGAGCATAGGGCACTTCCACTCATGGGGGTATAAATTGGGAAAATGAAAAATCAGCAAGACACAAGCACCCCAAAGTTTAGGGCTGCTCTGTTGACAAGGACCTCCACTTCATTCCACCTTCAATATCCCAGGAAAGAGAAAAATGGATAAAGAAGTTGTGGTCCTTATGTACAATGCAATATCACTCAGCCATGAAATCAATGTCATAAGGCTAGTAGCAGCATGATGAGTGGATTTAGGTACGACGATTCTAAGTGAAATAAGTCACACAGAAAAGGACACTTCTCATAAGGTATCACTTATAGAGGGAATGTAAAAACCGTTACACTTGAACTGAATTACAAAACAGAACAGAGTCACACATGCAGAAAACACACTATGGCTGCTTAACGGGAAAGGTGAGGTGGGGTGATACATAAAACAAGGGTTTCAAATTAGCTCAGATACCGTTCCATAAACCCAATATGTAATAGACAAGACCTACTCCTTGCTCAGAGAACTGGACTCAACACACCCTATTCACCGCACAAGAATATATCTGACTAGTAATAATCTTAAAACCTATGTATTGATATCTCTCTGTTAGTGTGTCAAATGGGTGTAAAGCGGCATAAACACAGCAGTGAAAAGCAGCTAAACCCCATTATAAAAATAAATTACTTTTACAAACCCATGAAACAAAGACAGTGAAAGAGAGAGAAATTCTTACACAATGCGTTCAGGGGCTGTGATGCAACCTGGATTGACCATATCTAGACCCACAGCTGGATGAGACATAAGGGTGGACACTCTTGGGGCTGAGAGATTTGGTGAGGTTGGGTGAGCAAACGCAGACCCTTTAAAGTAATACTGCGTGGTACCCATCGCATGGGTCCCAAATCTCCAGGTTCAAGGGCATCTTCCTACATCGAAAACATGCATGAGAAAACAAAAAGATGGTACACCATGTGATGGGGAAAGGTTTCTAAAACGCACCTCATTTCTCTTCTCCTTGTGCCCGGGTTCGCAATTCCAGCCGCTTTACTAATAATCTCCCTACTTGGAGCATCAGTACCTTTAACCTCCTGTTCCGTACAGGTTGCAATTTGTCCTGAGGATGAACGGGTAGACGGGGAACCAGTGAGAGACTAGCTCTTGGTGTTGGGACAGGCACAGGTCACTCTATTTTCCCATCAGGAAGAAGAATTAACCACAGGCTCATCCTCACCCCCGGAACCAGAACACGGCCTGAAGCCATCCTGCGCTTTTGCGGCCAGCTCCCTAAAAAGCGAGTTGTAAAATGGAGCTTCAGGGCACTGCAATTCACAAACCTGCAGAGTTATAAATGATAACTCTCGTCCACAAATATATTGAGGGAAGGCAAAGAAGAGGATTTGAAATCAAGGCAGAATTGCAGGAAACAGATTTCAGGAGGTAGATTCGAATCGCCTTTAAAGCACATGAAAAGCGGCAAAACGTTGACAATGATGCCCTTGGCCAAAAAGGGCGTATGCGTTTTTTCCTGAATATATTCAGGAAAAAACGCATACGCCCTTTTTGGCCAACCAAGCAACCTGGAAAGGCAAATCAGCGCTACAAAGAAGACTCGCTACCCATCGGTCAAAAGGGCCATGCTGAAATAAGTCTCAAAACCAGAAATGCAGGACAGGCCATGGAGAAATGGGAGCCTTGCTACACTGATGGGCGGGATGTAAATTGCCAACAGCCACTCTGGAGAAGTGTACGGTGTGTCCTGAAACATCTAAAAAACACAGCTTAGAGAGCATAGGGCACTTCCACTCATGGGGGTATAAATTGGGAAAATGAAAAATCAGCAAGACACAAGCACCCCAAAGTTTAGGGCTGCTCTGTTGACAAGGACCTCCACTTCATTCCACCTTCAATATCCCAGGAAAGAGAAAAATGGATAAAGAAGTTGTGGTCCTTATGTACAATGGAATATCACTCAGCCATGAAATCAATGTCATAAGGCTAGTAGCAGCATGATGAGTGGATTTAGGTACGACGATTCTAAGTGAAATAAGTCACACAGAAAAGGACACTTCTCATAAGGTATCACTTATAGAGGGAATGTAAAAACCGTTACACTTGAACTGAATTACAAAACTGAACGGAGTCACACATGCAGAAAACACACTATGGCTGCTTAACGGGAAAGGTGAGGTGGGGTGACACATAAAACAAGGGTTTCAAATTAGCTCAGATACCGTTCCATAAACCCAATATGTAATAGACAAGACGTACTCCTTGCTCAGAGAACGGGACTCAACACACCCTATTCACCGCACAAGAATATATCTGACTAGTAATAATCTTAAAACCTATGTATTGATATCTCTCTGTTAGTGTGTCAAGTGGGTATAAAGCGGCATAAACACAGCAGTGAAAAGCAGCTAAACCCCATTATAAAAATAAATTACTTTTACAAACCCATGAAACAAAGACAGTGGAAGAGAGAGAAATACTTACACAATGCGTTCAGGGGCTGTGATGCAACCTGGATTGACCATATCTAGACCCACAGCTGGATGAGACATAAGGGTGGACACTCTTGGGGCTGAGAGGTTTGGTGAGGTTGGGTGAGCAACCGCAGACCCTTTAAAGTAATACTGCGTGGTACCCATCGCATGGGTCCCAAATCTCCAGGTTCAAGGGCATCTTCCTACATCGAAAACATGCATGAGAAAACAAAAAGATGGTACACCATGTGATGGGGAAAGGTTTCTAAAACGCACCTCATTTCTCTTCTCCTTGTGCCCGGGTTCGCCATTCCAGCCGCTTTACTAATAATCTCCCTACTTGGAGCATCAGGACCTTTAACCTCCTGTTCCGTACAGGTTGCAATTTGTCCTGAGGATGAACGGGTAGACGGGGAACTAGTGAGAGACTAGCTCTTGGTGTTGGGACAGGCACAGGTCACTCTATTTTCCCATCAGGAAGAAGAATTAACCACGGGCTCATCCTCCCCCCTGGAACCAGAACAGGGCCTGAAGCCATCCTGCGCTTTTGCGGCCAGCTCCCAAAAAAGCGAGTTGTAAAATGGAGCTTCAGGGCACTGCAATTCACAAACCTGCAGAGTTATAAATGATAACTCTCGTCCACAAATATATTGAGGGAAGGCAAAGAAGAGGATTTGAAATCAAGGCAGAATTGCAGGAAACAGATTTCAGGAGGTAGATTCGAATCGCCTTTAAAGCACATGAAAAGCGGCAAAACGTTGACAATGATGCCCTTGGCCAAAAAGGGCGTATGCGTTTTTTCCTGAATATATTCAGGAAAAAACGCATACGCCCTTTTTGTCCAACCAAGCAACCTGGAAAGGCAAATCAGCGCTACAAAGAAGACTCGCTACCCATCGGTCAAAAGGGCCATGCTGAAAAAAGTCTCAAAACCAGAAATGCAGGACAGGCCATGGAGAAATGGGAGCCTTGCTACACTGATGGGCGGGATGTAAATTACCAACAGCCACTCTGGAGAAGAGTACGGTGTGTCCTGAAACATCTAAAAAACACAGCTTAGAGAGCATAGGGCACTTCCACTCATGGGGGTATACATTGGGAAAATGAAAAATCAGCAAGACACAAGCACCCCAAAGTTTAGGGTTGCTCTGTTGACAAGGACCTCCACTTCATTCCACCTTAAATATCCCAGGAAAGAGAAAAATGGATAAAGGAGTTGTGGTCCTTATGTACAATGGAATATCACTCAGCCATGAAATCAATGTCATAAGGCTAGTAGCAGCATGATGAGTGGATTTAGGTACGACGATTCTAAGTGAAATAAGTCACACAGAAAAGGACACTTCTCATAAGGTATCACTGATAGAGAGAATGGAAAAACCGTTACACTTGAACTGAATTACAAAACAGAACGGAGTCACACAGGCAGAAAACACACTATGGCTGCTTAACGGGAAAGGTGAGGTGGGGTGATACATAAAACAAGGGTTTCAAATTAGCTCAGATACCGTTCCATAAACCCAATATGTAATAGACAAGACCTACTCCTTGCTCAGAGAACTGGACTCAACACGCCCTATTCACCGCACAAGAATATATCTGACTAGTAATAATCTTAAAACATATGTATTGATATCTCTCTGTTAGTGCGTCAAGTGGGGGTAAAGCGGCATAAACACAGCAATGAAAAGCAGCTAAACCCCATTATAAAAATAAATTACTTTGAAAAACCCATGAAACAAAGACAGTGAAAGAGAGAGAAATTCTTACACAATGCGTTCAGGGGCTGTGATGCAACCTGGATTGACCATATCTAGACCCACAGCTGGATGAGACAAAAGGTTGGACACTCTTGGGGCTGAGAGGTTTGCTGAGGTAGGGTGAGCAAACGCAGACCCTTTAAAGTAATACTGCGTGGTACCCATCGCATGGGTCCCAAATCTCCAGGTTCAAGGGCATCTTGCTACATCGGAAACATGCATGAGAAACCCAGAAGATGGTACACCGTGTGATGGGGAAAGGTTTCTAAAACGCACCTCATTTCTCATCTCCTTGTGCTCGGGTGCGCCATTCCAGCCGCTTTACTAGCAATCTCCCTACTTGGAGCATCAGCACCTTTAACCTCCTGTTCCGTACAGGTTGCAATTTGTCCTGAGGATGAACGGGAAGACTTGGAACCAATGAGAGACTAGCTCTTGGTGTAGGGACAGGCACAGGTCACTCTATTTTCCCATCAGGAAGAAGAATTAACCACAGGCTCAGCCTGCCCCCCGGAACCAGAACAGGGCCTGAAGCCATCCTGCGCCTTTGCGGCCAGCTCCCTAAAAAGCGAGTTGTAAAATGGAGCTTCAGGGCACTGCAATTCACAAAACTGCAGAGTTATAAATGATAACTCTCGTCCACAAATATATTGAGGGAAGGCAAAGAAGAGGATTTGAAATCAAGGCAGAATTGCAGGAAACAGATTTCAGGAGGTAGATTCGAATCGCCTTTAAAGCACATGAAAAGCGGCAAAACGTTGACAATGATGCCATTGGCCAAAAAGGGCGTATGCGTTTTTTCCTGAATATATTCAAGAAAAAACGCATACGCCCTTTTTGGCCAACCAAGCAACCTGGAAAGGAAAATCAGCGCTACAAAGATGTCTCGCTTCCCATCGGTTAAAAAGGCCATGCTGAAAAAAGTGTCAAAACCAGAAATGCAGGACAGGCCATGGAGAAATGGGAGCCTTGCTACACTGATGGGCGGGATGTAAATTGCCAACAGCCACTCTGGAGAAGTGTACGGTGTGTCCTGAAACATCTAAAAAACACAGCTTAGAGAGCATAGGGCACTTCCACTCATGGGGGTATAAATTGGGAAAATGAAAAATCAGCAAGACACAAGCACCCCAAAGTTTAGGGCTGCTCTGTTGACAAGGACCTCCACTTCATTCCACCTTCAATATCCCAGGAAAGAGAAAAATGGATAAAGAAGTTGTGGTCCTTATGTACAATGCAATATCACTCAGCCATGAAATCAATGTCATAAGGCTAGTAGCAGCATGATGAGTGGATTTAGGTACGACGATTCTAAGTGAAATAAGTCACACAGAAAAGGACACTTCTCATAAGGTATCACTTATAGAGGGAATGTAAAAACCGTTACACTTGAACTGAATTACAAAACACAACGGAGTCACACATGCAGAAAACACACTATGGCTGCTTAACGGGAAAGGTGAGGTGGGGTGATACATAAAACAAGGGTTTCCAATTAGCTCAGATACCGTTCCATAAACCCAATATGTAATAGACAAGACCTACTCCTTGCTCAGAGAACTGGACTCAACATGCCCTATTCACCGCACAAGAATATATCTGACTAGTAATAATCTTAAAACCTATGTATTGATGTCCCTCTGTAAGTGAATCAAGTGGGTGTAAAGGGGCATAAACACAGCAGTGAAAATCAGGTAAACCCCATTATAAAAATAAATTACTTAAAAATCCCAAAAAACAAAGACAGTGATAGAGGGAAAATTTTTACATAATTCGTTCCGGGGCTGTGATGCAACCTGGTGTGAACATATCTAGACCCACAGCTGGATGAGAAATAAAGCTGGACACTCTTGGGGCTGAAGGTCTCTTTCCCTATTTACCAGATTAGGAACGTAGAAAGGCTGCCACCCTCTGGCCGTTACCTGCAAAAGCAGCTTTAAAACCTGTGCTAATGGTCACTTCATATGAACAAGTACTTCAGGGCTGTAAATGAAACGTGCCCTCAAAATGTCTTGAGGGAGGTAATGGCCAAAAATTTTCAAAATGTGACACTTACTTTAAGAAAACACTTTGAAGAACTGAGCTGTAATCACAGTTTGATAAATAAAAAGGGCATGCTTTAAAGCTCAATTTCAACAGATTATGGGACACATGCAAATTCAACCACAGATATGCATCAGCTCGCACCCATTAGAATAACCATCAGCAAGAAAACTACAAACAATAAATATTGAAGGTGTTTTGGAGAAATGCATACCCTCAATTTTAAGTGGGACGTAACCTGGAAAGAGCCACTAATGAGAACTGAATGGTGGTGCCTTTAAAACATACACACTGAGCTACCATATGATACAGCAAGCCCACTCCTTGGCCTATAACATAAGAAGATATAACTGGAAAGACACAGGCAAGCAAATGTGCATTGCAGCAGTATTACAATAGCCAAGACATGGAGGCAACCAGAAAGTCCATCAAGAGGTGCGTGGCCAAAGAAGAACTGGTACACGTACAGATGGAATATTAGCCAGGGAAAAAAATGAAACAATGCCATTTGCAGCACCATGTATGATTCTTGAGGTAATCAGGCAAATTGTACTAAGTCAGAAAGCAAAAGACACATATCCTATAATATCACTTATAGGTCTTAGCTAAAAATTGATACCAATGAAGATATTTCCACAGAGAAATGCAATCACAGATTCATTAAACAAACTTATGGTTCACCACATGGAAAGGTGTGAGGATTGGATACATTAGGATATTGGGGTTAAGATAGATATAGAAACACATGTGAAATATGTAATCACCAAAGACCTACGTAATACCAAGACAAGACTACTCAACATCGTGTCATAACCTACATGGGAAAATGATCCAAAGAAGAATAGATATATGTATATGTTTAAAAGAACCACATCTTTCACACCTAGAAGAAACAAAACATTTTAATTAAATTTGCTCTGACAAAAAATAAAAATTAAATTAAAAAAAGAACAAGAAGTAATGAGACATAAACTTAAGGGGCTATTTGCTGGCACATTGCATTCTAATTTACAACCAGAACATGACTTCCATTAAGGCTCTGTCATCACTAATAAAGCAGCTTTATAAGCAATGTTGAAGGTAGCTTAAAAGAAGTCTCACTAATTATTGATAGTAACAAGGAAACAAAGAAAAGTAAAAATCTCACTGCAAAAAGTATACATAGGGTAAGGATAGTAGATCAAACACTTATTAAACTTCTGTAAAGAATAAAAGACAACAGTAGTATGTTTTTTTAAAAAGAGAGGGCCCAAATAAATCTGAAATGAAAGAGATGATGTTACAACAGACACCACAGAAATACAAAGTATCCTAAGATACACACAGGGTAACTCAGGGCTCAGACTGGACAGAGCCCACTCTCCAGTCCCCTGTACATGACTTACAGGAGCCTCAGGAACTGAGGAGGGGGTCCCTGAGGAGAGGCTCAAGATAGAATATGGTAGGCATTAACATGACTGCATTCATCTTAAACATGCCTGAACTACATTCACACGAGATGATTTTGTCCTGTATGTACATCGGCACCTCTAGTTGGAACTGCAGATCTTTGGCTTCAACACCTCTACTGACAACATTAGCGTCACCTGCTGTGGACCGTCTCCTATAGGATTTCTAGAATCACAAAACATCGAAGCTTCACAGGACCCAGAGTCTGTGCAACTCCACACAGAGTCTCAGAGTCTCAACTCCACTCAGATACTCCACTCTTGGAGGGCACACACAAAGTAGTGTGCACATCAGGACCCAGGGGAAGGAGCAGTGACCCTGTAGGAGAATGACCAGAACTACCTGCTACTTTTAGAGGGTCTCCTGCAGAGGCAGGTGGTGGCTGTGGCTGTGGCTCACCGTGAGGACAACGACACTGGCAGCAGATGTTCTGGGAAATACTCCTTGGTGTGAGCCCTCCCAGAGTCCGCCATTAGCCCCACCAAGAGCAAGGTAGGCTCCAGGGCTGGGTCGCCTCAGGCCAAACAACCAACAGGGAGGGAACCCAGCCCCATGCATCAGCAGACAAGCGGATTAAACTTTTTATTAAAGTTTTATTTAATCCGTAGACAAGCGGATTAAAGCTCTGCCCACCAAAGCAACACCCAGCTCTACCCACCACCAGTCCCTCCCATCAGGAAGCTTGCACAAGCCTCTAAGATAGACTCATCCACCGGAGAGCAGACAGAAGAAGCAAGAAGAACTACAATTCTGCAGCCTGTGGAAGGAAAACCACATTCACAGAAAGATAGACAAAATGAAAAGGCAGAGGACTTTATACCAGATCAAGGAACAAGATAAAACCCCAGAAAAAAAATGAAATGAGGTGGAGATAGGGAACCTTCCAGAAAAAGAATTCAGAATAATGATAGTGAAGTTGAGCCAAGACCTTGGAAAAAGAAAGGAGGCAAAGATCGAGAAGATGCAAGAAATGTTTAACAAAGACCTAGAAGAATTAAGGAACAAACACCTAGAAGAATTAAAGAACAAACAAACAGAGGTGAACAATGGAATAACTGAAATGAAAAATACACTAGAAGGAATCAGTAGCAGAATAACTGTGGCAGAAGAACGGATAAGTGACCTGGAAGACAGAAAGGTGGAAATCACTGCCATGGAACAGAATAAAGAAAAAGAATGAAAATAAACGAAGATACCCCAAGAGTCCTCTGGGACAACTTTAAACGCAACAACATTCGCATTATAGGGGTCCCAGAAGGAGAAGAGAGAGAGAAAGGACCCGAGAATATATTTGAAGAGATTATGGTCAAAAACTTCCCTAGCATGGGAAAAGAAATAGCCACCCAAGTCCAGAAGCACAGAGTGTCCCAGGCAGGATAAACCAAAGGAGAAAAATGACAAGACACATAGTAATCAAATTGACAAAAATGAACGACAAAGAAAAATGATTGAAAGCAGCAAGGGAAAAATGACAAATAACATACAAGGGAACTCCCATAAGGATAACAACTGATTTCTCAGCAGAAAATCTACAAGCCAGAAGGAAGTGGCATGATAAATTTAAAGTGATGAAAGGGAAGAACCTACAACCAAGAGTACTCCACCCTGCAAAGAGCTCATTCAGATTTGATGGAGAAATCAAAAGCCTTACAGACAAGCAAAAGCTAAGAGAATTCAGCACCATGAAACCAGCTCTACACCAAATGCTAAAGGAACTTCTCTAAGTGGGAAACACAAGAGAAGAAAAGGACCCACCAAGACAAACCCATAACAATTAAGAAAATAGTAGTAGGAACATACATATCGATAATTACCTTAAACGTGAATGCACTACATGTTCCAACCAAAAGACACAGGCTCGCTGAATGGATACAAAAACAAGACCCATATATATGCTGTCTACAAGAGATCCATTTCAGACCTAGGGACACATACAGACTCAAAGTGAGGCGATGGAAAAATATATTCTATGCAAATGAAAATCAAAAGAAAGCTGGAGTAGCAATACTCATATCAGATAAAATAGACTTTAAAATAAAGAATGTTACAAGAGACGAGGAAAGGCACTACATAATGGTCAGGGGATCAATCCAAGAAGAAGATATAACAATTATAAATATATATGTACCCAAAATAGGAGCAGCTCAATGTATAAGGCAACTGCTAACAGCTATAAAAGAGGAAATCGACAGTAACACAATAATAGCGGGGGACTTTAACAGCTCACTTACACCAGTGGAGATCAGCCAGACAGAAAATTAATAAGGAAACACAAGCTTTAAATGACACAATAGACCAGATAGAGTTAATTGATATTTATAGGACATTCCATCCAAAAACAGCAGATTACACGTTCTTCTCAACTGCACACGGAACATTCTCCAGGATAGATCACATCTTGGGTCACAGATAAAGCCTCAGTAAATTTAAGAAAACTGAAATCATATCAAGCAGCTGTTCCGACCACAATGCTATGAGATTAGAAATCAATTACACGGAAAAAACCGTAAAAAACACAAACTCATGGAGGCTAAACAATACGTTACTAAATAACCAAGAGATCACTGAAGAAATCAAAGAGGAAATCAAAAACTACCTAGAGACAAATGACAACAAAAACACGATGATCCAAAACCTATGGGATGCAGCAAAAGGAGTTCTAAGAGGGAAGTTTATAGCAATACAAGCCTACCTCAAGAAACAAGAAAAATCTCAAATAAACAATCTAACCTTACACCTAGAGGAACTAGAGAAAGAAGAACAAAACCCAAAGTTAGTAGAAGGAAAGAAATCATAAAGATCAGAGCAGAAATAAATGAAATAGAAACAAAGAAAACGAAAGCAAAGATCAATAAAACTAAAAGCTGGTTCTTTGAGAAGATAAGCAAAAATGATCAACCTTTAGCCAGACTCCAGAAAAAGAGGGAGAGGACGCAAATCAACAAAATTAGAAGTGAAAAAGCAGAAGTTACAACAGACACCACAGGAATACAAAGCATCCTAAGAGACTACTACAAGCAACTCTAGGCCAATAAAATGGACAATCTGGAAGAAATGGACAAATTCTTAGAAAGGGATAACCTTCTAAGACTGAACCAGGAAGAAATAGAAAATATGAACAAACCTATCACAAGCAATGAAATTGAAACTGTGATTAAAAATCTTCCAACAAACAAAAGTCCAGAACCAGATGGCATCACAGGTGAATTCTATCAAACATTTAGAGAAGAGCTAACACCCAACCTTCTCAAATTCTTCAAAACAATTGCAGGGGAAGGAACACTCCCAAACTCATTCTATGAGACCACCATCACCCTGATACCAAAATCAGACAGAGATACTACAAGGAAAGAAAATTATAGACCAATATCACTGATGAATATAGATGTAAAAATCCTCAACAAAATACTAGCAAACAGAATCGAACAACACATGAAAAGGATCATACACCATGATCAAGTGGGGTTTATCCCAGGGATGCGAGGATTCTTCAATATACACAAATCAATGTGATACACCATATTAACAAATTGTAGAATAAAACCATATGATCATCTCAATAGATGAAGGAAAAGATTTTGAGAAAATTCAACACTCATTTACGATAAAAACTCTGCAGAGTGTGGGCCTAGAGGGAAACTACCTCAACATAATAAAGGCCATATATGACAAACCCACAGCAAACAGCATTCTCAATGGTGAAAAACTGAAAGCGTTTCCTCTAAGATCAGGAACAAGACGAGGATGTCCACTCTCACCACTGCTATTCAACATAGTTTTGGAAGTCCTAGCCATGGCAATCAGAGAAGAAAAAGAAATAAAAGGAATACAAAAAGGAAAAGAAGAAGTAAAATTGTCACTGTTTGCAGATGACATGATATCATAGAAAGAGAATCCTGAAGATGCCACCAGAAAACCACTGGAGCTAATCAATGAATTTGGTAAAGTTGCAGGATACAAAATTAATGCACAGAAATTGCTTGCATTCCTATACACTAACAATGAAAGATCAGAAAGAGAAATTAAGGAAACAATCCCATTACCACTGCAACAAAAAGAATAAAATACCTAGGAATAAACCTACCTAAGGAAGTAAAAGACCTGTACTCAGAAAACTATAAGACACTGATGAAAGAAATCAAAGATGATATAAACAGATGGAGACATATACCATGTTCTCGGATTAGAAGAATCAATATTGTGAAAATGACTATACTACCCAAAGCAATCTACAGATTCAATGCAATCCCGATCAAAATACCTTTGGCATTTTCTACAGAACAAGAAAAAAAAATCTTAAAATTTGTAGGGAGACACAAAAGACCCTGGATAGCCAAAGCAGTCTTGAGGGGGGAAAAAAAAGAGCTGGAGGAATCAGACTTCCAGACTTCAGACTATATTGCAAAGCTACAGTAATCAAGATAATATGGTACTGACACAAAAACAGAAATATAGGTCAATAGAACAGGATAGAAAGCACAGAGATAAACCCACGTACCTATGGTTCACTAATCTATGACAAAGGAGGCAAGGGTATACAATGGAGAAAAGACAGTGTCTTCAGCAAGTGGTGCTGGGAAAACTGGACAGTTACATGTAAAAGAATGAAATTAGTACACTCCCTAACACCATACACAAAAATAAACTCAAAATGGATTAGAGACCTAAATATAAGACCAGCCACTATAAAACTCTTAGAGGAAAACATAAGCAGAACAGTCTATGACATAAATCACAGCAAGATCCTTTTTGACCCACCTCCTAGAGAAATGGAAATAAAAACAAAAATAAAAAAATGGGACCGAATGAAACATAAATTCTTTTGCACAGCAAAGGAAAACATAAGCAAGATGAAAAGACAACCATCAGAATGGGAGAAAATATTTTCAAATGAAGCAAATGGCAAAGGATTAATCTCCAAAAAGCAGCTCATGTAGCTCAATATCACAAAACCAAACAACCCAATCCAAAAATGGGCAGAAGACCTAAATAGACATTTCTCCAAAGAAGATATACAGGTTGCCAACAAACACATGAAAGGATGCTGAACATCACTAATCATTAGAGAAATGCAAATCAAAACTACAGTGAGGTATCACCTCACACCAGTCAGAATGGC
The DNA here is from genome assembly GCF_028023285.1 of Balaenoptera ricei. Classification (NCBI taxonomy): domain Eukaryota; kingdom Metazoa; phylum Chordata; class Mammalia; order Artiodactyla; family Balaenopteridae; genus Balaenoptera; species Balaenoptera ricei. The sequence goes on from NW_026777788.1 coordinate 55,730, forward strand.
CATCATCAAAAAATCTACCAACAATAAATGCTGGAGAGGCATTTATTGGAGCAAAGGGAACCCTCTTGCACTGTTGGTGGGAATGTAAATTGATATAGCCACTAGGGAGAACGGTATGGGGGTTCCTTAAACACTAAAAATAGAACTACCATGCAACCCAGCAAACCCACTCCTGGACATTTACCCTGAGAAAACCATAATTCAAAAAGAGTCATGTACCACAATGTTCACTGTAGCTCTATTTACAATAGCCAGGACATGGAAGCAACCTAAGTGTCCATCAACAGATAAATGGATAAAGAAGATGTGGCACATATATACAATGGAACATTATTCAGCCATAAAAAGAAACGAAATTGAGTTATTTTTAGTGAGGTGGATGGATCTAGAGTCTGTCCTACAGAGTGAAGTAAGTCAGAAAGAGAAAAACAAATACCGTATGCTAACACATATATATGGAATCTTAAAAAAAAAAGTTTATGAAGAACCTAGGGGCAGGAAAGGATTAAGGACACAGACGTAGAGAAAGGACTTGAGGACATGGGGAGAGGGAAGGGTAAGCTGGGACAAAGTGAGAGAGTGGTATGGACATATATACACTACCAAATGTAAAATTGATAGCTACTGGGAAGCAGCCACATAGCACAGGGAGATCAGCTCTGTGCTTTGTGACCACCTAAAAGGGTGGGATAAGGGAGTGAGAGGGAGGTGCAAGAGGGAGGGGATATGGTGTTATATGTATACGCACAGCTGATTCACTTTTTTATACAGCAGAAACTAACACACAATTGTAAAGCAATTATACTCCAATAAAGATGTAAAAGAAAAAAAAAAAGCCCAGAGATAAACCTACACACCTATGGCCCACTAATCTATGACAAAGGAGGCAAGGGTATACAAAGGAGAAAAGACAGTCTCTTCAATAAGTGGTGCTGGGAAAAATGGACAGCTACATGTAAAAGAATGAAATTAGAACACTCCCTAACACCATACACAAAAAATAAACTCAAAATGGATTAGAGACCGAAATGTAAGACCGGACACTATAAAACTCTTAGAGGAAAACACAGGAAGCATACTCTTTGACATAAATCACAGCAAGATCTTTTTTGATCCACCTCCTAGAGTAATGGAATAAAAAAAATAAACATATAGGAGCAAATGAAACCTAAAAGCTTTTGCAAAGCAAAGGAAACTACAAACAAGACGAAAAGACAACCCTCACAATGGGAGAAAATATTTGCAAACGAATCAATGGACAAAGGATTAATCTCCAATGTATATAAACAGCTCATGCAGCTCAACAGTAAAAAAACAAACAACCCAATCCAAAAATGGGCAGATGACGTAAATAGACATTTGTCCCAAGAAGACATACAGATGACCAAGAAGCACATGAAAAGCTGCTCAACATCACTAATTATTAGAGAAATATAAACCAAAACTACAATGAGGTATCACCTCACACGAGTTAGAATGGGCATCATCAGAAAATCTACAAGCAACAAATGCTGGAGAGGGTGTGGAGAAAAGGGAACCCTCTTACACTATTTGTGGGAATGTAAATTGATACAGTCACTATGGAGAACAGTATGGAGGTTCCTTAAAAGACTAAAAATAGAATTACCATATGACCCAGCAATCCCACTACTGGCCATATACCCAGAGAAAACCATAATTCAAAAAGACATATTCACCACAATATTCATTGCAGCACTGTTTACAATAGCCAGGTCATGGAAGCAACCTAAATGCCCATAGACAGACGAACAGAAAAGATGTGCTACATATATAAAATGGAATATTACTCAGCCATAAAAAGGAATGAAATTGGGTCATTTGTAGAGACGTGGATAGATCTAGAGACTGTCATACAGAGTGAAGTAAGTCAGAAAGAGAAAAACAAATATCGTATATTAACGCATACATGTGGAACCTAGAAAAATGGTAAAGATGAACCGGTTTGCAAGGCAGAAATAGAGACACAGATGTAGAGAACAAATGTATGGACACCAAGGGGGGAAAGTGGCAGGGTGGTGGTGGTGGGATGAATTGCGAGCCTGGGATTGACATATATACACTTATATGTATAAAATAGGTTACCAATAAGAGCCTGCTGTATAAAAAAATGAATAAAATAAATTCAAAAATTAAAAAATAAATAATACTTAAAAAAATAAAACAGAAAAAAAAGTTCTGTCCTTCCCATAGACGTATTTATATGAATGAATTATTTCCATGCTTATATCCATAAATACAAAAAGAGGAATAAAACTTACCTTGAACCAAAAAAGAAAAAAAAAAAAAAAAAACAGAACCCACTGGTCATACAGAGGAAAACCCTATCAGGGCACTTGCTCCAGGGGTAAACAATTCTGAAGTTGGTCACAGGTGGGGAATCATCTCCCATGCAGCCAGCAGCCCCCACACGAGGAGCGTCCTCATTGCAAAGCTGGGGGACCGTGAGGAGGCGTCTCTGAGTAAACGTGAGCTGAGCCCCAGGCCAGCTGCTGCTGAACTTTTCCCACCCTTCCCAGGTAAAACACCTGAATGTGTGCAAAGACTTTAAAAACTAGAGGAAGGGGCTTGGAGTCACACCAGCGACAGCACGCAGGCCGACTTGGTGCCTGCAGGCCAGCCAGGATGGTCCTGGCCCCGGGCGCTCGTCTGGAAGCTTTCCATTTCCCTGCCTGAGGTACCCCTCCTGTCCCGGCCCCCACTGCTTTTTTCCTTCCTCACCTCTGCCCGGGGAGAAATTCCAGCAGCAAGTATGGGTGACACATCCTCTTCTTTAGCAGGTGGCAGCCCGGCAACTCCTGCAGAAAGTCCAGCAGAGCCCCAGTCACACTGGGCCACTCATAGAGCCGTGGACCCTACTCCCTCCCACCAGCCCAACCCCGAGACTGCTGACGGGGCAGAGAATATGGCGTCAGGCACAGCTGCAGAGGCTTTTGCTGCCTGGAGGGGTGTTTATATTGACCTCAACCCAGGCACACCTGGGAAGGGCTGGCCGGCCGGGTCAGGCTGCCCAGGTCAGCCAATCCTCGCCCCTCAGGGGCTCAGAGTTGCAGAAAATGGGCCTTGCTGCACCGGCCAGATCCAAGGAACAGGTGTAGGGTCCCGAGAGTCAGGATAGATAAGGGGCGGCAGCCCTGGCTTGTTTTCGAATCATTTTATCTGGTCCATGAGTGGGAGACAACTTCAAGAAGACCCTCTGCTAATGAGAGGAACCCAGGAGTCAGGGAGAGGAGGGGTGGTGGGTGGAGACAGAGGCCTGGTGCCCCGGCTGCAGTGGAAGCCCCTGGAAGACCAGGCAGAGGGAGGCCGCACAGAGTGAAGCCTAGGGTCACAGACCTGTTGGAGCTGCTGTTTGTTAGTTCAAGCTCTGCTCTGAGGTGCTCTGTGTCAGCTCTGAGTGACAGGGGTGCTGGGGGTGCTCTGCAATGAGGGCTACGTGCACGGTTCCTGTGTGCCCAGCCCTGCCGGGGTACCTGTCCACGGGAGCTCCATATCCAGGGAGGGGCCTGCCCACGAGAGCCCCGTGGGCTGCTGCGTACCTGCCCAGGTGAGCTCCATATCCTGGGAGGGGCCTGACCACAAGAGCCCCGTGGGCTGCTGGGGACCTGGTAGAGGACGCCAGGACAGTCAGTGAAGCCACAGAGGATATACATCTAGTAGTTCCTAATTCCTACACCCTGCTGGTCATTCTACCATCCACCAGGACATGGCATTCTGTATTAGACTTCAATGATGCCTTCTTCTGTATTCCATTAGTCCCAGAGTCACAAGAAATTTTGGCTGTGAGTGGCAGGACTCAACCTACAACAAAAACAATACTGCTGGGCCGTCCTGCCCCAGGGGTTCAAAAATTCCCACACCATCTTTGGGGAAACGTTAGCTAAAGACCTAAAAGATCTACCTCTGGAGAAGGGAACCTTCCTTCAATATGCAGATGACATTCTGATCACCAGCCCGACTAAGGAGGCCTCTGAACTACCTAGCCAATGAAAGATAGAAGGTGTCCAAGGAAAAGGCTCAAATATCACAAACTAAGGTGGCCTTCCTGGGCTTCATTCGCACAGAAGGTCGGAGAAGCCCACCCCAGGAAAGGGAAGAAGCCATTTGCAGCCTCACCTTTCCTGAAACTAGAAGACAGCTTAGGGGTTCCTGGGGAGACCGGGGTTTGCTGCATCTGGATCCCTAACTACAGTCTAATAGCTGGGCCTCTATATGAAACACTGAAAGGAAAAGATGATGATCCTTTTGAATAGAATCCAGAAGCGGCCTTTCAAGAATGGAAAGAGCAGTCAATTCAGACCCTGGCCCTGGACCTCCCTAAGTTAGCTAAACCCTTTGACCTTTACATTCCTGGTCCAAGGCGAATCGCCCTTGGAGTATTAGTGCAAAAACTGGGACCACTTGAAATGGAACAATGCAAGAATGCCCTCCAGGCATTGGCCAGCCACCCCATCCGACCAGGATACTGGGGGTATCTAAAAACCTGGAAATCAGCAGCCCACAAGGCCAGCTCCCTCCTAAGGGAAAAGGACGCCACTTGGTGATCCTAACCACCCACCATGCCCTGAAGTTGCAGGGATTGCTCCGTGGGCACAATGACCTCGAGTGAGGAGGCCCTCCAACACCAACCTCCAGAGAGACAACCTGGGGCAATGGGCCCCCATGACGACTCGTGTGACCATCACTTGACCTGGAGCTTCTCTCAGAAAACAACAAGAGTGTGCCCCAAAAGAGCAGACTATTGCTTACAGGACTTACTGCACCCAGAGCGGAGCTAATAAACTTGGCAGGGGAACTGTAAATAACGCTGCCACCATAGAAAAGCCTACAGACACCGCAGTGACGGCGGCCAATGAGACCGGCTGTACTCCTGGCTACTTCAAAAGGCCGTTGACTGAGTGGCCGTCATGGTCCTGGATCACCACCGGCCCTGGACTGTCTGGGAGTTGAGCAAGCAGGGCTCTGACACCTGGTGCTGTTTGTACGTTAATTCAGTGGCCTAACTGAAGAAAGCACAGACTACTGGTCAGAGCATCTAGGCTGGCAGAAACCGTCAGCCTAAGGGGGCCGAACCAATGTGGAGCAGGGTAAAACCGCCCACCCCCCCAGCGTCTCTGCACATCTCTTTCCTGGACCCTTAAAGGTCATTAGAATCTATAAAACTTCCAATGCTGGTGCTCAGGCAGACGAGCAGTGAGGGAGGAGGCCTGCGGACAATCAACCTCACCTGGAGGCTGCTGGGGAGAAGTCCTGCCCCTCCCCCCGGGTATGAGGACACCCAACTCAGCATGAAGCATTTACAGAAGACGTGTCTGCACCCTCAGCGCCCCAAGAATGAGGAATGGGACAAAAGGCAGAGGAGGGCTTTGTCACTGGCAAAGCCCATTAAAAATTCCTGGGAGATAAAAATAGAATCTGGGCAATAAAATAAAGTCTAACCATTTTTTTCCTTTGTGCTTTGTCTAATTTCACTTGCTCCTAGGTTTCCACATGCAGAGGTCCCACAGCCGACACTTCAGACCCGATTTCCTAGTGCAAAATGGCTGGGCCGACACCTCAGCTCGTGGGGCCCCGTGCAGACTCTGCGACATAGAGCCTGAGCTGCAGCCAACCTGGCCCTCGAGAGCTCCGCCCCCTCCCTCCCGCTGATGCTGACAGGATCCCTACACAGCAGCCCGGCCCACAACCCGCAGGGGAGCACACACTCTCACCTCTCCATTCTCTGATCAAAATATAAAGTTTTCCTTTGCTTCTGAACCAAAGTCAGTCTCGATCTGTTGGCTCCAATGACACTGGGCAGGGAGACCCTTGTTGGGGCCCACTCTGCAGGATCAGTAACAGAATTTGAGAACATTGTAACTTCAATGAACAGATGTGTGAGCCAAACTGTAATTAACATAGAGCAGTGTATAAGGCTCGTGTAAAATAAGATGTTTCTAACACTTCCATTTGATATTTCCATCACTTTATTATAAGCAAGTTCAGTGGAGGGGATTGTCTTATTTGTCAGGTCAAGAGTAGAGAAATGCAGTGATTTCTTTCCAAGGATGTACATCTAATAATCTTGGTTGAAGTTTCAACCTTGTTTTGAATGATTTTCCATTGAAAATGATACCTCTCTTTCAGCTCCTAGATTTCTGAGAAGTATAAAATCTTATATTTTTTATTAGCAAAGGGGAAAGGTGGGAGGAGGGATAAATTAACAGTTTCAGATTAACATATACACACTGCTATGTATAAAATATATCATCAACAAGGAACTACTGTATAGCACAGGGAACTATACTCAATATTTTGTAATGACCCCTGAGGGGAAATAATCTGAAAAACAATAGATATCTATATCGACATCATCTATCAACTACAGATAAAATGGAAACTAAAGGAGGCCGATGGTGAGCGTTTCTGAACCTGAAGACTTCAATCATCTAAAGTTCGGACTCTGCCTACGGCCCAAGTCCCTTAATGAACACACATGTACCAGTAGCTTAAAAATTCCCCAGATTGGAGTTCGGGGAGACACTGATTTGGAAAAATCCCTTGTGTTCTCCTTACATACACGGGACCTTTCCTACAGCTAAAATATGCCTGTGACACCAGGAAGATGGAACACGGTTGGATCAGGAAGATTTTGGAAACGGCACCAAAACGCCTAATTTCCTGGTTGTTGGGTTCACCCCTCCAGCCTTTTTCCTTTAAAATCTCCCCACTAGAGGATGTCAGCACCTTCAACATCCAGTTGCACAGAAATCGGAATTTGTCCAAAGGAAGAAGGGGAAGGAGGAGAAACAAGGAGAGCCAAGCCCTAGATGTTCGGAGAGGCACATGTCACTCTACTTTCCAGTCAGGAAGAAGAATTAAGCAAAGGCTTAGCCTGCCACCGGGAACCAGAGTAGGGCCAGAAGCAAACGAGCGGTTCTGCGGAAAGCTCCCAAAAAAGCGAGTTGACAAATGGAGCACAGGGGCACTGCAATTCACAAACCTGCAGAATTATAAATGATAACTCTCGTCCACAAATATATTGAGGGAAGGCAACGAAGAGGATTTGAAATCAAGGCAGAATTGCAGGAAACAGATTTCAGGAGATAGATTCGAATCACCACTAAAGCACATGAAAAGCAGCAAAACGTCGACAATGATGCACTTGGCCAAAAAGAGAATATGCGTTTTTTTCTGAATGAATTCAGGAAAAAACCATAGGCCCTTTTTGGCCAACCAAGCAAGCCGGAAATGCAATTCAGTGCTACAAAGAAGTCTGACTTCCCATCGGTCAAAATGGCCTTCCTAAAAAAGTGTAAAACAAGAAAAGCAGGAGAGGCCAGAAGGAAAGGGAGCCTTGCTACACTGATGGGCGGGATGTAAATTGCCAACAGCCACTCTGGAGAAGTGTACGGTGTGTCCTGAAACATCTAAAAAACACAGCTTAGAGAGCATAGGGCACTTCCACTCATGGGGGTATAAATTGGGAAAATGAAAAATCAGCAAGACACAAGCACCCCAAAGTTTAGGGCTGCTCTGTTGACAAGGACCTCCACTTCATTCCACCTTCAATATCCCAGGAAAGAGAAAAATGGATAAAGAAGTTGTGGTCCTTATGTACAATGGAATATCACTCAGCCATGAAATCAATGTCATAAGGCTAGTAGCAGCATGATGAGTGGATTTAGGTACGACGATTCTAAGTGAAATAAGTCACACAGAAAAGGACACTTCTCATAAGGTCTCACTGATAGAGGGAATGTAAAAACCGTTACACTTGAACTGAATTACAAAAGAGAACATAGTCACACATGCAGAAAACACACTATGGCTGCTTAACGGGAAAGGTGAGGTGGGGTGATACATAAAACAAGGGTTTCAAATTAGCTCAGATACCGTTGCATAAACCCAATATGTAATAGACAAGACCTACTCCTTGCTCAGAGAACTGGACTCAACACGCCCTATTCACCGCACAAGAAAATATCTGACTAGTAATAATCTTAAAAACTATGTATTGATATCTCTCTGTTAGTGTGTCAAGTGGGTGTAAAGTGGCATAAACACAGCAGTGAAAAGCAGCTAAACCCCAGTATAAAAATAAATTACTTTTACAAACCCATGAAACAAAGAATGTGAAAGAGAGAGAAATTCTTACACAATTCGTTCAGGGGCTGTGACGCAACCTGGATTGACCATATCTAGACCCACAGCTGGATGAGACATAAGGGTGGACACTCTTGGGGCTGAGAGGTTTGGTGAGGTTGGGTGAGCAAACGCAGACCCTTTAAAGTAATACTGCGTGGTACCCATCGCATGGGTCCCAAATCTCCAGGTTCAAGGGCATCTTCCTACATCGAAAACATGCATGAGTAACCCAGAAGATGGTACACCGTGTGATGGGGAAAGGTTTCTAAAACGCACCTGATTTCTCATCTCCTTGTGCCCGGATTCGCCATTCCAGCCACTTTACTAGTAATCTCCCTACTTAGAGCATCAGCACCTTTAACCTCCTGTTCCATACAGGTTGCAATTTGTCCTGAGGATGAACGGGTAGATGGGGAACCAATGAGAGACTAGCTCTTGGTGTTGGGACAGGCACAGGTCACTCTATTGTCCCATCAGGAAGAAGAATTTGCAACAGACTCAGCCTGCCCCCCGGAACCAGAACAGGGCCTGAAGCCATCCTGCGCTTTTGCGGCCAGCTCCCTAAAAAGCGAGTTGTAAAATGGAGCTTCAGGGCACTGCAATTCACAAACCTGCAGAGTTATAAATGATAACTCTCGTCCACAAATATATTGAGGGAAGGCAAAGAAGAGGATTTGAAATCAAGGCAGAATTGCAGGAAACCGATTTCAGGAGGTAGATTCGAATCGCCTTTAAAGCACATGAAAAGCGGCAAAACGTTGACAATGATGCCCTTGGCCAAAAAGGGCGTATGCGTTTTTTCCTGAATATATTCAGGAAAAAACGCATACGCCCTTTTTGGCCAAACAAGCAACCTGGAAAGGCAAATCAGCGCTACAAAGAAGACTCGCTACCCATCGGTCAAAAGGGCCATGCTGAAAAAAGTCTCAAAACCAGAAATGCAGGACAGGCCATGGAGAAATGGGAGCCTTGCTACACTGATGGGCGGGATGTAAATTGCCAACAGCCACTCTGGAGAAGTGTACGGTGTGTCCTGAAACATCTAAAAAACACAGCTTAGAGAGCATAGGGCACTTCCACTCATGGGGGTATAAATTGGGAAAATGAAAAATCAGCAAGACACAAGCACCCCAAAGTTTAGGGCTGCTCTGTTGACAAGGACCTCCACTTCATTCCACCTTCAATATACCAGGAAAGGGAAAAATGGATAAAGAAGATGTGGTCCTTATGTACAATGGAATATCACTCAGCCATGAAATCAATGTCATAAGGCTAGTAGCAGCATGATGAGTGGATTTAGGTACGACGATTCTAAGTGAAATAAGTCACACAGAAAAGGACACTTCTCATAAGGTATCACTTATAGAGGGAATGTAAAAACCGTTACACTTGAACTGAATTACAAAACAGAACAGAGTCACACATGCAGAAAACACACTATGGCTGCTTAACGGGAAAGGTGAGGTGGGGTGATACATAAAACAAGGGTTTCAAATTAGCTCAGATACTGTTCCATAAACCCAATATGTAATAGACAAGACCTACTCCTTGCTCAGAGAACTGGACTCAACACACCCTATTCACCGCACAAGAATATATCTGACTAGTAATAATCTTAAAACCTATGTATTGATATCTCTCTGTTAGTGTGTCAAGTGGGTGTAAAGCGGCATAAACACAGCAGTGAAAAGCAGCTAAACCCCATTATAAAAATAAATTACTTTTACAAACCCATGAAACAAAGACAGTGAAAGAGAGAGAAATTCTTACACAATGCGTTCAGGGGCTGTGATGCAACCTGGATTGACCATATCTAGACCCACAGCTGGATGAGACATAAGGGTGGACACTCTTGGGGCTGAGAGGTTTGCTGAGGTTGGGTGAGCAAACGCAGACCCTTTAAAGTAATACTGTGTGGTACCCATCGCATGGGTCCCAAATCTCCAGGTTCAAGGGCATCTTCCTACATCGAAAACATGCATGAGCAAACAAAAAGATGGTACACCATGTGATGGGGAAAGGTTTCTAATACGCACCTCATTTCTCTTCTCCTTGTGCCCGGGTTCGCCATTCAAGCCGCTTTACTAATAATCTCCCTACTTGGAGCATCAGCACCTTTAACCTCCTGTTCGGTACAGGTTGCAATTTGTCCTGAGGATGAACGGGTAGACGGGGAACTAGTGAGAGACTAGCTCTTGGTGTTGGGACAGGCACAGGTCACTCTATTTTCCCATCAGGAAGAAGAATTAACCACGGGCTCATCCTCCCCCCTGGAACCAGAACACGGCCTGAAGCCATCCTGCGCTTTTGCGGCCAGCTCCCAAAAAAGCGAGTTGTAAAATGGAGCTTCAGGGCACTGCAATTCACCAACCTGCAGAGTTATAAATGATAACTCTCGTCCACAAATATATTGAGGGAAGGCAAAGAAGAGGATTTGAAATCAAGGCAGAATTGCAGGAAACAGATTTCAGGAGGTAGATTCGAATCGCCTGTAAAGCACATGAAAAGCGGCAAAACGTTGACAATGATGCCCTTGGCCAAAAAGGGCGTATGCGTTTTTTCCTGAATATATTCAGGAAAAAACGCATACGCCCTTTTTGGCCAACCAAGCAACCTGGAAAGGCAAATCAGCGCTACAAAGAAGACTCGCTACCCATCGGTCAAAAGGGCCATGCTGAAAAACGTCTCAAAACCAGAAATGCAGGACAGGCCATGGAGAAATGGGAGCCTTGCTACACTGATGGGCGGGATGTAAATTGCCAACAGCCACTCTGGAGAAGTGTACGGTGTGTCCTGAAACATCTAAAAAACACAGCTTAGAGAGCATAGGGCACTTCCACTCATGGGGGTATAAATTGGGAAAATGAAAAATCAGCAAGACACAAGCACCCCAAAGTTTAGGGCTGCTCTGTTGACAAGGACCTCCACTTCATTCCACCTTCAATATCCCAGGAAAGAGAAAAATGGATAAAGAAGTTGTGGTCCTTATGTACAATGGAATATCACTCAGCCATGAAATCAATGTCATAAGGCTAGTAGCAGCATGATGAGTGGATTTAGGTACGACGATTCTAAGTGAAATAAGTCACACAGAAAAGGACACTTCTCATAAGGTATCACTTATAGAGGGAATGTAAAAACCGTTACACTTGAACTGAATTACAAAACAGAACAGAGTCACACATGCAGAAAACACACTATGGCTGCTTAACGGGAAAGGTGAGGTGGGGTGATACAGAAAACAAGGGTTTCAAATTAGCTCAGATACCGTTCCATAAACCCAATATGTAATAGACGAGACCTACTCCTTGCTCAGAGAACTGGACTCAACAGGCCCTATTCACCGCACAAGAATATATCTGACTAGTAATAATCTTAAAACCTATGTATTGATATCTCTCTGTTAGTGTGTCAAGTGGGTGTAAAGCGGCATAAACACAGCAGTGAAAAGCAGCTAAACCCCATTATAAAAATAAATTACTTTTACAAACCCATGAAACAAAGACAGTGAAAGAGAGAGAAATTCTTACACAATGCGTTCAGGGGCTGTGATGCAACCTGGATTGACCATATCTAGACCCACAGCTGGATGAGACATAAGGGTGGACACTCTTGGGGCTGAGAGGTTTGGTGAGGTTGGGTGAGCAAACGCAGACCCTTTAAAGTAATACTGCATGTTACCCATCGCATGGGTCGCAAATCTCCAGGTTCAAGGGCATCTTCCTACATCGAAAACATGCATGAGCAAACAAAAAGATGGTACACCATGTGATGGGGAAAGGTTTCTAAAACGCACCTCATTTCTCTTCTCCTTCTGCCCGGGTTCGCCATTCCAGCCGCTTTCCTAGCAATCTCCCTACTTGGAGCATCAGCACCTTTAACCTCCTGTTCCGTACTGGTTGCAATTTGTCCTGAGGATGAACGGGAAGACGGGGAACCAGTGAGAGACTAGCTCTTGGTGTTGGGACAGGCACAGGTCACTCTATTTTCCCATCAGGAAGAAGAATTAACCACGGGCTCATCCTCCCCCCTGGAACCAGAACAGGGCCTGAAGCCATCCTGCGCTTTTGCGGCCAGCTCCCAAAAAAGCGAGTTGTAAAATGGAGCTTCAGGGCACTGCAATTCACAAACCTGCAGAGTTATAAATGATAACTCTCGTCCACAAATATATTGAGGGAAGGCAAAGAAGAGGATTTGAAATCAAGGCAGAATTGCAGGAAACCGATTTCAGGAGGTAGATTCGAATCGCCTTTAAAGCACATGAAAAGCGGCAAAACGTTGACAATGATGCCCTTGGCCAAAAAGGGCGTATGCGTTTTTTCCTGAATATATTCAGGAAAAAACGCATACGCCCTTTTTGGCCAACCAAGCAACCTGGAAAGGCAAATCAGCGCTACAAAGAAGACTCGCTACCCATCGGTCAAAAGGGCCATGCTGAAAAAAGTCTCAAAACCAGAAATGCAGGACAGGCCATGGAGAAATGGGAGCCTTGCTACACTGATGGGCGGGATGTAAATTGCCAACAGCCACTCTGGAGAAGTGTACGGTGTGTCCTGAAACATCTAAAAAACACAGCTTAGAGAGCATAGGGCACTTCCACTCATGGGGGTATAAATTGGGAAAATGAAAAATCAGCAAGACACAAGCACCCCAAAGTTTAGGGCTGCTCTGTTGACAAGGACCTCCACTTCATTCCACCTTCAATATCCCAGGAAAGAGAAAAATGGATAAAGAAGTTGTGGTCCTTATGTACAATGGAATATCACTCAGCCATGAAATCAATGTCATAAGGCTAGTAGCAGCATGATGAGTGGATTTAGGTACGACGATTCTAAGTGAAATAAGTCACACAGAAAAGGACACTTCTCATAAGGTATCACTTATAGAGGGAATGTAAAAACCGTTACACTTGAACTGAATTACAAAACAGAACAGAGTCACACATGCAGAAAACACACTATGGCTGCTTAACGGGAAAGGTGAGGTGGGGTGATACAGAAAACAAGGGTTTCAAATTAGCTCAGATACCGTTCCATAAACCCAATATGTAATAGACAAGACCTACTCCTTGCTCAGAGAACTGGACTCAACACACCCTATTCACCGCACAAGAATATACCTGACTAGTAATAATCTTAAAACCTATGTATTGATATCTCTCTGTTAGTGTGTCAAGTGGGTGTAAAGCGGCATAAACACAGCAGTGAAAAGCAGCTAAACCCCATTATGAAAATAAATTACTTTTACAAACCCATGAAACAAAGACAGTGAAAGAGAGAGAAATTCTTACACAATGCATTCAGGGGCTGTGATGCAACCTGGATTGACCATATCTAGACCCACAGCTGGATGAGACATAAGGGTGGACACTCTTGGGGCTGAGAGGTTTGGTGAGGTTGGGTGAGCAAACGCAGACACTTTAAAGTAATACTGCGTGGTACCCATCGCATGGGTCCCAAATCTCCAGGTTTAAGGGCATCTTCCTACATCGAAAACATGCATGAGAAAACAAAACGATGGTACACCATGTGATGGGGAAAGGTTTCTAAAACGCACCTCATTTCTCTTCTCCTTCTGCCCGGGTTCGCCATTCCAGCCTTTTTACTAACAATCTCCCTACTTGGAGCATCAGCACCTTTAACCTCCTGTTCCGTACAGGTTGCAATTTGTCCTGAGGATGAACGGGTAGACGGGGAACCAGTGAGAGACTAGCTCTTGGTGTTGGGACAGGCACAGGTCACTCTATTTTCCCATCAGGAAGAGGAATTAACCACAGGCTCATCCTCCCCCCCGGAACCAGAACAGGGCCTGAAGCCATCCTGCGTTTTTGCGGCCAGCTCCCAAAAAAGCGAGTTGTAAAATGGAGCTTCAGGGCACTGCAATTCACAAACCTGGAGAGTTATAAATGATAACTCTCGTCCACAAATATATTGAGGGAAGGCAAAGAAGAGGATTTGAAATCAAGGCAGAATTGCAGGAAACAGATTTCAGGAGGTAGATTCGAATCGCCTTTAAAGCACATGAAAAGCGGCAAAACGTTGACAATGATGCCCTTGGCCAAAAAGGGCGTATGCGTTTTTTCCTGAATATATTCAGGAAAAAACGCATACGCCCTTTTTGGCCAACCAAGCAACCTGGAAAGGCAAATCAGCGCTACAAAGAAGACTCGCTACCCATCGGTCAAAAGGGCCATGCTGAAAAAAGTCTCAAAACCAGAAATGCAGGACAGGCCATGGAGAAATGGGAGCCTTGCTACACTGATGGGCGGGATGTAAATTGCCAACAGCCACTCTGGAGAAGTGTACGGTGTGTCCTGAAACATCTAAAAAACACAGCTTAGAGAGCATAGGGCACTTCCACTCATGGGGGTATAAATTGGGAAAATGAAAAATCAGCAAGACACAAGCACCCCAAAGTTTAGGGCTGCTCTGTTGACAAGGACCTCCACTTCATTCCACCTTCAATATACCAGGAAAGGGAAAAATGGATAAAGAAGATGTGGTCCTTATGTACAATGGAATATCACTCAGCCATGAAATCAATGTCATAAGGCTAGTAGCAGCATGATGAGTGGATTTAGGTACGACGATTCTAAGTGAAATAAGTCACACAGAAAAGGACACTTCTCATAAGGTATCACTTATAGAGGGAATGTAAAAACCGTTACACTTGAACTGAATTACAAAACAGAACAGAGTCACACTTGCAGAAAACACACTATGGCTGCTTAACGGGAAAGGTGAGGTGGGGTGATACAGAAAACAAGGGTTTCAAATTAGCTCAGATACCGTTCCATAAACCCAATATGTAATAGACGAGACCTACTCCTTGCTCAGAGAACTGGACTCAACACGCCCTATTCACCGCACAAGAATATATCTGACTAGTAATAATCTTAAAACCTATGTATTGATATCTCTCTGTTAGTGTGTCAAGTGGGTGTAAAGCGGCATAAACACAGCAGTGAAAAGCAGCTAAACCCCATTATAAAAATAAATTACTTTTACAAACCCATGAAACAAAGACAGTGAAAGAGAGAGAAATTCTTACACAATGCGTTCAGGGGCTGTGATGCAACCTGGATTGACCATATCTAGACCCACAGCTGGATGAGACATAAGGGTGGACACTCTTGGGGCTGAGAGGTTTGGTGAGGTTGGGTGAGCAAACGCAGACCCTTTAAAGTAATACTGCATGTTACCCATCGCATGGGTCGCAAATCTCCAGGTTCAAGGGCATCTTCCTACATCGAAAACATGCATGAGCAAACAAAAAGATGGTACACCATGTGATGGGGAAAGGTTTCTAAAACGCACCTCATTTCTCTTCTCCTTCTGCCCGGGTTCGCCATTCCAGCCGCTTTCCTAGCAATCTCCCTACTTGGAGCATCAGCACCTTTAACCTCCTGTTCCGTACTGGTTGCAATTTGTCCTGAGGATGAACGGGAAGACGGGGAACCAGTGAGAGACTAGCTCTTGGTGTTGGGACAGGCACAGGTCACTCTATTTTCCCATCAGGAAGAAGAATTAACCACGGGATCATCCTCCCCCCTGGAACCAGAACAGGGCCTGAAGCCATCCTGCGCTTTTGCGGCCAGCTCCCAAAAAAGCGAGTTGTAAAATGGAGCTTCAGGGCACTGCAATTCACAAACCTGCAGAGTTATAAATGATAACTCTCGTCCACAAATATATTGAGGGAAGGCAAAGAAGAGGATTTGAAATCAAGGCAGAATTGCAGGAAACAGATTTCAGGAGGTAGATTCGAATCGCCTTTAAAGCACATGAAAAGCGGCAAAACGTTGACAATGATGCCCTTGGCCAAAAAGGGCGTATGCGTTTTTTCCTGAATATATTCAGGAAAAAACGCATACGCCCTTTTTGGCCAACCAAGCAACCTGGAAAGGCAAATCAGCGCTACAAAGAAGACTCGCTACCCATCGGTCAAAAGGGCCATGCTGAAAAAAGTCTCAAAACCAGAAATGCAGGACAGGCCATGGAGAAATGGGAGCCTTGCTACACTGATGGGCGGGATGTAAATTGCCAACAGCCACTCTGGAGAAGTGTACGGTGTGTCCTGAAACATCTAAAAAACACAGCTTAGAGAGCATAGGGCACTTCCACTCATGGGGGTATAAATTGGGAAAATGAAAAATCAGCAAGACACAAGCACCCCAAAGTTTAGGGCTGCTCTGTTGACAAGGACCTCCACTTCATTCCACCTTCAATATCCCAGGAAAGAGAAAAATGGATAAAGAAGTTGTGGTCCTTATGTACAATGCAATATCACTCAGCCATGAAATCAATGTCATAAGGCTAGTAGCAGCATGATGAGTGGATTTAGGTACGACGATTCTAAGTGAAATAAGTCACACAGAAAAGGACACTTCTCATAAGGTATCACTTATAGAGGGAATGTAAAAACCGTTACACTTGAACTGAATTACAAAACAGAACAGAGTCACACATGCAGAAAACACACTATGGCTGCTTAACGGGAAAGGTGAGGTGGGGTGATACAGAAAACAAGGGTTTCAAATTAGCTCAGATACCGTTCCATAAACCCAATATGTAATAGACAAGACCTACTCCTTGCTCAGAGAACTGGACTCAACACACCCTATTCACCGCACAAGAATATACCTGACTAGTAATAATCTTAAAACCTATGTATTGATATCTCTCTGTTAGTGTGTCAAGTGGGTGTAAAGCGGCATAAACACAGCAGTGAAAAGCAGCTAAACCCCATTATGAAAATAAATTACTTTTACAAACCCATGAAACAAAGACAGTGAAAGAGAGAGAAATTCTTACACAATGCATTCAGGGGCTGTGATGCAACCTGGATTGACCATATCTAGACCCACAGCTGGATGAGACATAAGGGTGGACACTCTTGGGGCTGAGAGGTTTGGTGAGGTTGGGTGAGCAAACGCAGACACTTTAAAGTAATACTGCGTGGTACCCATCGCATGGGTCCCAAATCTCCAGGTTTAAGGGCATCTTCCTACATCGAAAACATGCATGAGAAAACAAAACGATGGTACACCATGTGATGGGGAAAGGTTTCTAAAACGCACCTCATTTCTCTTCTCCTTGTGCCTGGGTTCGCCATTCCAGCCTTTTTACTAACAATCTCCCTACTTGGAGCATCAGCACCTTTAACCTCCTGTTCCGTACAGGTTGCAATTTGTCCTGAGGATGAACGGGTAGACGGGGAACCAGTGAGAGACTAGCTCTTGGTGTTGGGACAGGCACAGGTCACTCTATTTTCCCATCAGGAAGAAGAATTAACCACAGGCTCATCCTCCCCCCCGGAACCAGAACAGGGCCTGAAGCCATCCTGCGTTTTTGCGGCCAGCTCCCAAAAAAGCGAGTTGTAAAATGGAGCTTTAGGGCACTGCAATTCACAAACCTGGAGAGTTATAAATGATAACTCTCGTCCACAAATATATTGAGGGAAGGCAAAGAAGAGGATTTGAAATCAAGGCAGAATTGCAGGAAACAGATTTCAGGAGGTAGATTCGAATCGCCTTTAAAGCACATGAAAAGCGGCAAAACGTTGACAATGATGCCCTTGGCCAAAAAGGGCGTATGCGTTTTTTCCTGAATATATTCAGGAAAAAACGCATACGCCCTTTTTGGCCAACCAAGCAACCTGGAAAGGCAAATCAGCGCTACAAAGAAGACTCGCTACCCATCGGTCAAAAGGGCCATGCTGAAAAAAGTCTCAAAACCAGAAATGCAGGACAGGCCATGGAGAAATGGGAGCCTTGCTACACTGATGGGCGGGATGTAAATTGCCAACAGCCACTCTGGAGAAGTGTACGGTGTGTCCTGAAACATCTAAAAAACACAGCTTAGAGAGCATAGGGCACTTCCACTCATGGGGGTATAAATTGGGAAAATGAAAAATCAGCAAGACACAAGCACCCCAAAGTTTAGGGCTGCTCTGTTGACAAGGACCTCCACTTCATTCCACCTTCAATATACCAGGAAAGGGAAAAATGGATAAAGAAGATGTGGTCCTTATGTACAATGGAATATCACTCAGCCATGAAATCAATGTCATAAGGCTAGTAGCAGCATGATGAGTGGATTTAGGTACGACGATTCTAAGTGAAATAAGTCACACAGAAAAGGACACTTCTCATAAGGTATCACTTATAGAGGGAATGTAAAAACCGTTACACTTGAACTGAATTACAAAACAGAACAGAGTCACACTTGCAGAAAACACACTATGGCTGCTTAACGGGAAAGGTGAGGTGGGGTGATACAGAAAACAAGGGTTTCAAATTAGCTCAGATACCGTTCCATAAACCCAATATGTAATAGACGAGACCTACTCCTTGCTCAGAGAACTGGACTCAACACGCCCTATTCACCGCACAAGAATATATCTGACTAGTAATAATCTTAAAACCTATGTATTGATATCTCTCTGTTAGTGTGTCAAGTGGGTGTAAAGCGGCATAAACACAGCAGTGAAAAGCAGCTAAACCCCATTATAAAAATAAATTACTTTTACAAACCCATGAAACAAAGACAGTGAAAGAGAGAGAAATTCTTACACAATGCGTTCAGGGGCTGTGATGCAACCTGGATTGACCATATCTAGACCCACAGCTGGATGAGACATAAGGGTGGACACTCTTGGGGCTGAGAGGTTTGGTGAGGTTGGGTGAGCAAACGCAGACCCTTTAAAGTAATACTGCATGTTACCCATCGCATGGGTCGCAAATCTCCAGGTTCAAGGGCATCTTCCTACATCGAAAACATGCATGAGCAAACAAAAAGATGGTACACCATGTGATGGGGAAAGGTTTCTAAAACGCACCTCATTTCTCTTCTCCTTCTGCCCGGGTTCGCCATTCCAGCCGCTTTCCTAGCAATCTCCCTACTTGGAGCATCAGCACCTTTAACCTCCTGTTCCGTACAGGTTGCAATTTGTCCTGAGGATGAACGGGAAGACGGGGAACCAGTGAGAGACTAGCTCTTGGTGTTGGGACAGGCACAGGTCACTCTATTTTCCCATCAGGAAGAAGAATTAACCACGGGCTCATCCTCCCCCCTGGAACCAGAACAGGGCCTGAAGCCATCCTGCGCTTTTGCGGCCAGCTCCCAAAAAAGCGAGTTGTAAAATGGAGCTTCAGGGCACTGCAATTCACAAACCTGCAGAGTTATAAATGATAACTCTCGTCCACAAATATATTGAGGGAAGGCAAAGAAGAGGATTTGAAATCAAGGCAGAATTGCAGGAAACAGATTTCAGGAGGTAGATTCGAATCGCCTTTAAAGCACATGAAAAGCGGCAAAACGTTGACAATGATGCCCTTGGCCAAAAAGGGCGTATGCGTTTTTTCCTGAATATATTCAGGAAAAAACGCATACGCCCTTTTTGGCCAACCAAGCAACCTGGAAAGGCAAATCAGCGCTACAAAGAAGACTCGCTACCCATCGGTCAAAAGGGCCATGCTGAAAAAAGTCTCAAAACCAGAAATGCAGGACAGGCCATGGAGAAATGGGAGCCTTGCTACACTGATGGGCGGGATGTAAATTGCCAACAGCCACTCTGGAGAAGTGTACGGTGTGTCCTGAAACATCTAAAAAACACAGCTTAGAGAGCATAGGGCACTTCCACTCATGGGGGTATAAATTGGGAAAATGAAAAATCAGCAAGACACAAGCACCCCAAAGTTTAGGGCTGCTCTGTTGACAAGGACCTCCACTTCATTCCACCTTCAATATACCAGGAAAGGGAAAAATGGATAAAGAAGATGTGGTCCTTATGTACAATGGAATATCACTCAGCCATGAAATCAATGTCATAAGGCTAGTAGCAGCATGATGAGTGGATTTAGGTACGACGATTCTAAGTGAAATAAGTCACACAGAAAAGGACACTTCTCATAAGGTATCACTTATAGAGGGAATGTAAAAACCGTTACACTTGAACTGAATTACAAAACAGAACAGAGTCACACTTGCAGAAAACACACTATGGCTGCTTAACGGGAAAGGTGAGGTGGGGTGATACAGAAAACAAGGGTTTCAAATTAGCTCAGATACCGTTCCATAAACCCAATATGTAATAGACGAGACCTACTCCTTGCTCAGAGAACTGGACTCAACACGCCCTATTCACCGCACAAGAATATATCTGACTAGTAATAATCTTAAAACCTATGTATTGATATCTCTCTGTTAGTGTGTCAAGTGGGTGTAAAGCGGCATAAACACAGCAGTGAAAAGCAGCTAAACCCCATTATAAAAATAAATTACTTTTACAAACCCATGAAACAAAGACAGTGAAAGAGAGAGAAATTCTTACACAATGCGTTCAGGGGCTGTGATGCAACCTGGATTGACCATATCTAGACCCACAGCTGGATGAGACATAAGGGTGGACACTCTTGGGGCTGAGAGGTTTGGTGAGGTTGGGTGAGCAAACGCAGACCCTTTAAAGTAATACTGCATGTTACCCATCGCATGGGTCGCAAATCTCCAGGTTCAAGGGCATCTTCCTACATCGAAAACATGCATGAGCAAACAAAAAGATGGTACACCATGTGATGGGGAAAGGTTTCTAAAACGCACCTCATTTCTCTTCTCCTTCTGCCCGGGTTCGCCATTCCAGCCGCTTTCCTAGCAATCTCCCTACTTGGAGCATCAGCACCTTTAACCTCCTGTTCCGTACAGGTTGCAATTTGTCCTGAGGATGAACGGGAAGACGGGGAACCAGTGAGAGACTAGCTCTTGGTGTTGGGACAGGCACAGGTCACTCTATTTTCCCATCAGGAAGAAGAATTAACCACGGGCTCATCCTCCCCCCTGGAACCAGAACAGGGCCTGAAGCCATCCTGCGCTTTTGCGGCCAGCTCCCAAAAAAGCGAGTTGTAAAATGGAGCTTCAGGGCACTGCAATTCACAAACCTGCAGAGTTATAAATGATAACTCTCGACCACAAATATATTGAGGGAAGGCAAAGAAGAGGATTTGAAATCAAGGCAGAATTGCAGGAAACAGATTTCAGGAGGTAGATTCGAATCGCCTTTAAAGCACATGAAAAGCGGCAAAACGTTGACAATGATGCCCTTGGCCAAAAAGGGCGTATGCGTTTTTTCCTGAATATATTCAGGAAAAAACGCATACGCCCTTTTTGGCCAACCAAGCAACCTGGAAAGGCAAATCAGCGCTACAAAGAAGACTCGCTACCCATCGGTCAAAAGGGCCATGCTGAAAAAAGTCTCAAAACCAGAAATGCAGGACAGGCCATGGAGAAATGGGAGCCTTGCTACACTGATGGGCGGGATGTAAATTGCCAACAGCCACTCTGGAGAAGTGTACGGTGTGTCCTGAAACATCTAAAAAACACAGCTTAGAGAGCATAGGGCACTTCCACTCATGGGGGTATAAATTGGGAAAATGAAAAATCAGCAAGACACAAGCACCCCAAAGTTTAGGGCTGCTCTGTTGACAAGGACCTCCACTTCATTCCACCTTCAATATCCCAGGAAAGAGAAAAATGGATAAAGAAGTTGTGGTCCTTATGTACAATAGAATATCACTCAGCCATGAAATCAATGTCATAAGGCTAGTAGCAGCATGATGAATGGATTTAGGTACGACGATTCTAAGTGAAATAAGTCACACAGAAAAGGACACTTCTCATAAGGTATCACTTATAGAGGGAATGTAAAAACCGTTACACTTGAACTGAATTACAAAACAGAACAGAGTCACACATGCAGAAAACACACTATGGCTGCTTAACGGGAAAGGTGAAGTGGGGTGATACATAAAACAAGGGTTTCAAATTAGCTCAGATACCGTTCCATAAACCCAATATGTAATAGACAAGACCTACTCCTTGCTCAGAGAACTGGACTCAACACAACCTATTCACCGCACAAGAATATATCTGACTAGTAATAATCTTAAAACCTATGTATTGATATCTCTCTGTTAGTGTGTCAAGTGGGTGTAAAGCGGCATAAACACAGCAGTGAAAAGCAGCTAAACCCCATTATAAAAATAAATTACTTTTACAAACCCATGAAACAAAGACAGTGAAAGAGAGAGAAATTCTTACACAATGCGTTCAGGGGCTGTGATGCAACCTGGATTGACCATATCTAGACCCACAGCTGGATGAGACATAAGGGTGGACACTCTTGGGGCTGAGAGGTTTGGTGAGGTTGGGTGAGCAAACGCAGACCCTTTAAAGTAATACTGCGTGGTACCCATTGCATGGGTCCCAAATCTACAGGTTCAAGGGCATCTTCCTACATCGAAAACATGCATGAGAAAACAAAAAGATGGTACACCATGTGATGGGGAAAGGTTTCTAAAACGCACCTCATTTCTCTTCTCCTTGTGCCCGGCTTCACCATTCCAGACGCTTTACTAATAATCTCCCTACTTGGAGCATCAGCACCTTTAACCTCCTGTTCCGTACAGGTTGCAATTTGTCCTGAGGATGAACGGGTAGACGGGGAACCAGTGAGAGACTAGCTCTTGGTGTTGGGACAGGCACAGGTCACTCTATTTTCCCATCAGGAAGAAGAATTAACCACAGGCTCATCCTCCCCCCCGGAACCAGAACAGGGCCTGAAGCCATCCTGCGCTTTTGCAGCCAGCTCCCAAAAAAGCGAGTAGTAAAATGGAGCTTCAGAGTACTGCAATTCACAAACCTGCAGAGTTATAAATGATAACTCTCGTCCACAAATATATTGAGGGAAGGCAAAGAAGAGGATTTGAAATCAAGGCAGAATTGCAGGAAACAGATTTCAGGAGGTAGATTCGAATCGCCTTTAAAGCACATGAAAAGCGGCAAAACGTTGACAATGATGCCCTTGGCCAAAAAGGGCGTATGCGTTTTTTCCTGAATATATTCAGGAAAAAACGCATACGCCCTTTTTGGCCAACCAAGCAACCTGGAAAGGCAAATCAGCGCTACAAAGAAGACTCGCTACCCATCGGTCAAAAGGGCCATGCTGAAAAAAGTCTCAAAACCAGAAATGCAGGACAGGCCATGGAGAAATGGGAGCCTTGCTACACTGATGGGCGGGATGTAAATTGCCAACAGCCACTCTGGAGAAGTGTACGGTGTGTCCTGAAACATCTAAAAAACACAGCTTAGAGAGCATAGGGCACTTCCACTCATGGGGGTATAAATTGGGAAAATGAAAAATCAGCAAGACACAAGCACCCCAAAGTTTAGGGCTGCTCTGTTGACAAGGACCTCCACTTCATTCCACCTTCAATATCCCAGGAAAGAGAAAAATGGATAAAGAAGTTGTGGTCCTTATGTACAATAGAATATCACTCAGCCATGAAATCAATGTCATAAGGCTAGTAGCAGCATGATGAGTGGATTTAGGTACGACGATTCTAAGTGAAATAAGTCACACAGAAAAGGACACTTCTCATAAGGTATCACTTATAGAGGGAATGTAAAAACCGTTACACTTGAACTGAATTACAAAACAGAACAGAGTCACACATGCAGAAAACACACTATGGCTGCTTAACGGGAAAGGTGAAGTGGGGTGATACATAAAACAAGGGTTTCAAATTAGCTCAGATACCGTTCCATAAACCCAATATGTAATAGACAAGACCTACTCCTTGCTCAGAGAACTGGACTCAACACAACCTATTCACCGCACAAGAATATATCTGACTAGTAATAATCTTAAAACCTATGTATTGATATCTCTCTGTTAGTGTGTCAAGTGGGTGTAAAGCGGCATAAACACAGCAGTGAAAAGCAGCTAAACCCCATTATAAAAATAAATTACTTTTACAAACCCATGAAACAAAGACAGTGAAAGAGAGCGAAATTCTTACACAATGCGTTCAGGGGCTGTGATGCAACCTGGATTGACCATATCTAGACCCACAGCTGGATGAGACATAAGGGTGGACACTCTTGGGGCTGAGAGGTTTGGTGAGGTTGGGTGAGCAAACGCAGACCCTTTAAAGTAATACTGCGTGGTACCCATTGCATGGGTCCCAAATCTACAGGTTCAAGGGCATCTTCCTACATCGAAAACATGCATGAGAAAACAAAAAGATGGTACACCATGTGATGGGGAAAGGTTTCTAAAACGCACCTCATTTCTCTTCTCCTTGTGCCCGGCTTCACCATTCCAGACGCTTTACTAATAATCTCCCTACTTGGAGCATCAGCACCTTTAACCTCCTGTTCCGTACAGGTTGCAATTTGTCCTGAGGATGAACGGGTAGACGGGGAACCAGTGAGAGACTAGCTCTTGGTGTTGGGACAGACACAGGTCACTCTATTTTCCCATCAGGAAGAAGAATTAACCACAGGCTCATCCTCCCCCCCGGAACCAGAACAGGGCCTGAAGCCATCCTGCGCTTTTGCAGCCAGCTCCCAAAAAAGCGAGTAGTAAAATCGAGCTTCAGAGTACTGCAATTCACAAACCTGCAGAGTTATAAATGATAACTCTCGTCCACAAATATATTGAGGGAAGGCAAAGAAGAGGATTTGAAATCAAGGCAGAATTGCAGGAAACAGATTTCAGGAGGTAGATTCGAATCGCCTTTAAAGCACATGAAAAGCGGCAAAACGTTGACAATGATGCCCTTGGCCAAAAAGGGCGTATGCGTTTTTTCCTGAATATATTCAGGAAAAAACGCATACGCCCTTTTTGGCCAACCAAGCAACCTGGAAAGGCAAATCAGCGCTACAAAGAAGACTCGCTACCCATCGGTCAAAAGGGCCATGCTGAAAAAAGTCTCAAAACCAGAAATGCAGGACAGGCCATGGAGGAATGGGAGCCTTGCTACACTGATGGGCGGGATGTAAATTGCCAACAGCCACTCTGGAGAAGTGTACGGTGTGTCCTGAAACATCTAAAAAACACAGCTTAGAGAGCATAGGGCACTTCCACTCATGGGGGTATAAATTGGGAAAATGAAAAATCAGCAAGACACAAGCACCCCAAAGTTTAGGGCTGCTCTGTTGACAAGGACCTCCACTTCATTCCACCTTCAATATCCCAGGAAAGAGAAAAATGGATAAAGAAGTTGTGGTCCTTATGTACAATGGAATATCACTCAGCCATGAAATCAATGTCATAAGGCTAGTAGCAGCATGATGAGTGGATTTAGGTACGACGATTCTAAGTGAAATAAGTCACACAGAAAAGGACACTTCTCATAAGGTATCACTTATAGAGGGAATGTAAAAACCGTTACACTTGAACTGAATTACAAAACAGAACAGAGTCACACATGCAGAAAACACACTATGGCTGCTTAACGGGAAAGGTGAGGTGGGGTGATACAGAAAACAAGGGTTTCAAATTAGCTCAGATACCGTTCCATAAACCCAATATGTAATAGACGAGACCTACTCCTTGCTCAGAGAACTGGACTCAACACGCCCTATTCACCGCACAAGAATATATCTGACTAGTAATAATCTTAAAACCTATGTATTGATATCTCTCTGTTACTGTGTCAAGTGGGTGTAAAGCGGCATAAACACAGCAGTGAAAAGCAGCTAAACCCCATTATAAAAATAAATTACTTTTACAAACCCATGAAACAAAGACAGTGAAAGAGAGAGAAATTCTTACACAATGCGTTCAGGGGCTGTGATGCAACCTGGATTGACCATATCTAGACCCACAGCTGGATGAGACATAAGGGTGGACACTCTTGGGGCTGAGAGGTTTGGTGAGGTTGGGTGAGCAAACGCAGACTCTTTAAAGTAATACTGCATGTTACCCATCGCATGGGTCGCAAATCTCCAGGTTCAAGGACATCTTCCTACATCGAAAACATGCATGAGCAAACAAAAAGATGGTACACCATGTGATGGGGAAAGGTTTCTAAAACGCACCTCATTTCTCTTCTCCTTATGCCCGGGTTCGCCATTCCAGCCGCTTTCCTAGCAATCTCCCTACTTGGAGCATCAGCACCTTTAACCTCCTGTTCCGTACAGGTTGCAATTTGTCCTGAGGATGAACGGGAAGACGGGGAACCAGTGAGAGACTAGCTCTTGGTGTTGGGACAGGCACAGGTCACTCTATTTTCCCATCAGGAAGAAGAATTAACCACGGGCTCATCCTCCCCCCCGGAACCAGAACAGGGCCTGAAGCCATCCTGCGCTTTTGCGGCCAGCTCCCAAAAAAGCGAGTTGTAAAATGGAGCTTCAGGGCACTGCAATTCACAAACCTGGAGAGTTATAAATGATAACTCTCGTCCACAAATATATTGAGGGAAGGCAAAGAAGAGGATTTGAAATCAAGGCAGAATTGCAGGAAACAGATTTCAGGAGGTAGATTCGAATCGCCTTTAAAGCACATGAAAAGCGGCAAAACGTTGACAATGATGCCCTTGGCCAAAAAGGGCGTATGCGTTTTTTCCTGAATATATTCAGGAAAAAACGCATACGCCCTTTTTGGCCAACCAAGCAACCTGGAAAGGCAAATCAGCGCTACAAAGAAGACTCGCTACCCATCGGTCAAAAGGGCCATGCTGAAAAAAGTCTCAAAACCAGAAATGCAGGACAGGCCATGGAGAAATGGGAGCCTTGCTACACTGATGGGCGGGATGTAAATTGCCAACAGCCACTCTGGAGAAGTGTACGGTGTGTCCTGAAACATCTAAAAACCACAGCTTAGAGAGCATAGGGCACTTCCACTCATGGGGGTATAAATTGGGAAAATGAAAAATCAGCAAGACACAAGCACCCCAAAGTTTAGGGCTGCTCTGTTGACAAGGACCTCCACTTCATTCCACCTTCAATATCCCAGGAAAGAGAAAAATGGAAAAAGAAGTTGTGGTCCTTATGTACAATAGAATATCACTCAGCCATGAAATCAATGTCATAAGGCTAGTAGCAGCATGATGAGTGGATTTAGGTACGACGATTCTAAGTGAAATAAGTCACACAGAAAAGGACACTTCTCATAAGGTATCACTTATAGAGGGAATGTAAAAACCGTTACACTTGAACTGAATTACAAAACAGAACAGAGTCACACATGCAGAAAACACACTATGGCTGCTTAACGGGAAAGGTGAAGTGGGGTGATACATAAAACAAGGGTTTCAAATTAGCTCAGATACCGTTCCATAAACCCAATATGTAATAGACAAGACCTACTCCTTGCTCAGAGAACTGGACTCAACACGCCCTATTCACCGCACAAGAATATATCTGACTAGTAATAATCTTAAAACCTATGTATTGATATCTCTCTGTTAGTGTGTCAAGTGGGTGTAAAGCGGCATAAACACAGCAGTGAAAAGCAGCTAAACCCCATTATAAAAATAAATTACTTTTACAAACCCATGAAACAAAGACAGTGAAAGAGAGAGAAATTCTTACACAATGCGTTCAGGGGCTGTGATGCAACCTGGATTGACCATATCTAGACCCACAGCTGGATGAGACATAAGGGTGGACACTCTTGGGGCTGAGAGGTTTGGTGAGGTTGGGTGAGCAAACGCAGACCCTTTAAAGTAATACTGCGTGGTACCCATTGCATGGGTCCCAAATCTACAGGTTCAAGGGCATATTCCTACATCGAAAACATGCATGAGAAAACAAAAAGATGGTACACCATGTGATGGGGAAAGGTTTCTAAAACGCACCTCATTTCTCTTCTCCTTGTGCCCGGCTTCACCATTCCAGACGCTTTACTAATAATCTCCCTACTTGGAGCATCAGCACCTTTAACCTCCTGTTCCGTACAGGTTGCAATTTGTCCTGAGGATGAACGGGTAGACGGGGAACCAGTGAGAGACTAGCTCTTGGTGTTGGGACAGGCACAGGTCACTCTATTTTCCCATCAGGAAGAAGAATTAACCACAGGCTCATCCTCCCCCCCGGAACCAGAACAGGGCCTGAAGCCATCCTGCGCTTTTGCAGCCAGCTCCCAAAAAAGCGAGTTGTAAAATGGAGCTTCAGGGCACTGCAATTCACAAACCTGCAGAGTTATAAATGATAACTCTCGTCCACAAATATATTGAGGGAAGGCAAAGAAGAGGATTTGAAATCAAGGCAGAATTGCAGGAAACAGATTTCAGGAGGTAGATTCGAATCGCCTTTAAAGCACATGAAAAGCGGCAAAACGTTGACAATGATGCCCTTGGCCAAAAAGGGCGTATGCGTTTTTTCCTGAATATATTCAGGAAAAAACGCATACGCCCTTTTTGGCCAACCAAGCAACCTGGAAAGGCAAATCAGCGCTACAAAGAAGACTCGCTACCCATCGGTCAAAAGGGCCATGCTGAAAAAAGTCTCAAAACCAGAAATGCAGGACAGGCCATGGAGAAATGGGAGCCTTGCTACACTGATGGGCGGGATGTAAATTGCCAACAGCCACTCTGGAGAAGTGTACGGTGTGTCCTGAAACATCTAAAAAACACAGCTTAGAGAGCATAGG
This sequence comes from Balaenoptera ricei, assembly GCF_028023285.1. Classification (NCBI taxonomy): domain Eukaryota; kingdom Metazoa; phylum Chordata; class Mammalia; order Artiodactyla; family Balaenopteridae; genus Balaenoptera; species Balaenoptera ricei. The sequence goes on from NW_026777788.1 coordinate 84,305, forward strand.
GCACTTCCACTCATGGGGGTATAAATTGGGAAAATGAAAAATCAGCAAGACACAAGCACCCCAAAGTTTAGGGCTGCTCTGTTGACAAGGACCTCCACTTCATTCCACCTTCAATATCCCAGGAAACAGAAAAATGGATAAAGAAGTTGTGGTCCTTATGTACAATGCAATATCACTCAGCCATGAAATCAATGTCATAAGGCTAGTAGCAGCATGATGAGTGGATTTAGGTACGACGATTCTAAGTGAAATAAGTCACACAGAAAAGGACACTTCTCATAAGGTATCACTTATAGAGGGAATGTAAAAACCGTTACACTTGAACTGAATTACAAAACAGAACAGAGTCACACATGCAGAAAACACACTATGGCTGCTTAACGGGAAAGGTGAGGTGGGGTGATACATAAAACAAGGGTTTCAAATTAGCTCAGATACCGTTCCATAAACCCAATATGTAATAGACAAGACCTACTCCTTGCTCAGAGAACTGGACTCAACACGCCCTATTCACCGCACAAGAATATATCTGACTAGTAATAATCTTAAAACCTATGTATTGATATCTCTCTCTTAGTGTGTCAAGTGGGTGTAAAGCGGCATAAACACAGCAGTGAAAAGCAGCTAAACCCCATTATAAAAATAAATTACTTCGAAAAACCCATGAAACAAAGACAGTGAAAGAGAGAGAAATTCTTACACAATGCGTTCAGGGGCTGTGATGCAACCTGGATTGACCATATCTAGACCCACAGCTGGATGAGACATAAGGGTGGACACTCTTGGGGCTGAGAGGTTTGGTGAGGTTGGGTGAGCAAACGCAGACCCTTTAAAGTAATACTGCTTGGTACCCATTGCATGGGTCCCAAATCTACAGGTTCAAGGGCATATTCCTACATCGAAAACATGCATGAGAAAACAAAAAGATGGTACACCATGTGATGGGGAAAGGTTTCTAAAACGCACCTCATTTCTCTTCTCCTTGTGCCCGGCTTCACCATTCCAGACGCTTTACTAATAATCTCCCTACTTGGAGCATCAGCACCTTTAACCTCCTGTTCCGTACAGGTTGCAATTTGTCCTGAGGATGAACGGGTAGACGGGGAACCAGTGAGAGACTAGCTCTTGGTGTTGGGACAGGCACAGGTCACTCTATTTTCCCATCAGGAAGAAGAATTAACCACAGGCTCATCCTCTCCCCCGGAACCAGAACAGGGCCTGAAGCCATCCTGCGCTTTTGCAGCCAGCTCCCAAAAAAGCGAGTTGTAAAATGGAGCTTCAGGGCACTGCAATTCACAAACCTGCAGAGTTATAAATGATAACTCTCGTCCACAAATATATTGAGGGAAGGCAAAGAAGAGGATTTGAAATCAAGGCAGAATTGCAGGAAACAGATTTCAGGAGGTAGATTCGAATCGCCTTTAAAGCACATGAAAAGCGGCAAAACGTTGACAATGATGCCCTTGGCCAAAAAGGGCGTATGCGTTTTTTCCTGAATATATTCAGGAAAAAACGCATACGCCCTTTTTGGCCAACCAAGCAACCTGGAAAGGCAAATCAGCGCTACAAAGAAGACTCGCTACCCATCGGTCAAAAGGGCCATGCTGAAAAAAGTCTCAAAACCAGAAATGCAGGACAGGCCATGGAGAAATGGGAGCCTTGCTACACTGATGGGCGGGATGTAAATTGCCAACAGCCACTCTGGAGAAGTGTACGGTGTGTCCTGAAACATCTAAAAAACACAGCTTAGAGAGCATAGGGCACTTCCACTCATGGGGGTATAAATTGGGAAAATGAAAAATCAGCAAGACACAAGCACCCCAAAGTTTAGGGCTGCTCTGTTGACAAGGACCTCCACTTCATTCCACCTTCAATATCCCAGGAAACAGAAAAATGGATAAAGAAGTTGTGGTCCTTATGTACAATGCAATATCACTCAGCCATGAAATCAATGTCATAAGGCTAGTAGCAGCATGATGAGTGGATTTAGGTACGACGATTCTAAGTGAAATAAGTCACACAGAAAAGGACACTTCTCATAAGGTATCACTTATAGAGGGAATGTAAAAACCGTTACACTTGAACTGAATTACAAAACAGAACAGAGTCACACATGCAGAAAACACACTATGGCTGCTTAACGGGAAAGGTGAGGTGGGGTGATACATAAAACAAGGGTTTCAAATTAGCTCAGATACCGTTCCATAAACCCAATATGTAATAGACAAGACCTACTCCTTGCTCAGAGAACTGGACTCAACACGCCCTATTCACCGCACAAGAATATATCTGACTACTAATAATCTTAAAACCTATGTATTGATATCTCTCTCTTAGTGTGTCAAGTGGGTGTAAAGCGGCATAAACACAGCAGTGAAAAGCAGCTAAACCCCATTATAAAAATAAATTACTTCGAAAAACCCATGAAACAAAGACAGTGAAAGAGAGAGAAATTCTTACACAATGCGTTCAGGGGCTGTGATGCAACCTGGATTGACCATATCTAGACCCACAGCTGGATGAGACATAAGGGTGGACACTCTTGGGGCTGAGAGGTTTGGTGAGGTTGGGTGAGCAAACGCAGACCCTTTAAAGTAATACTGCGTGGTACCCATTGCATGGGTCCCAAATCTACAGGTTCAAGGGCATATTCCTACATCGAAAACATGCATGAGAAAACAAAAAGATGGTACACCATGTGATGGGGAAAGGTTTCTAAAACGCACCACATTTCTCTTCTCCTTGTGCCCGGCTTCACCATTCCAGACGCTTTACTAATAATCTCCCTAATTGGAGCATCAGCACCTTTAACCTCCTGTTCCGTACAGGTTGCAATTTGTCCTGAGGATGAACGGGTAGACGGGGAACCAGTGAGAGACTAGCTCTTGGTGTTGGGACAGGCACAGGTCACTCTATTTTCCCATCAGGAAGAAGAATTAACCACAGGCTCATCCTCCCCCCCGGAACCAGAACAGGGCCTGAAGCCATCCTGCGCTTTTGCAGCCAGCTCCCAAAAAAGCGAGTTGTAAAATGGAGCTTCAGGGCACTGCAATTCACAAACCTGCAGAGTTATAAATGATAACTCTCGTCCACAAATATATTGAGGGAAGGCAAAGAAGAGGATTTGAAATCAAGGCAGAATTGCAGGAAACAGATTTCAGGAGGTAGATTCGAATCGCCTTTAAAGCACATGAAAAGCGGCAAAACGTTGACAATGATGCCCTTGGCCAAAAAGGGCGTATGCGTTTTTTCCTGAATATATTCAGGAAAAAACGCATACGCCCTTTTTGGCCAACCAAGCAACCTGGAAAGGCAAATCAGCGCTACAAAGAAGACTCGCTACCCATCGGTCAAAAGGGCCATGCTGAAAAAAGTCTCAAAACCAGAAATGCAGGACAGGCCATGGAGAAATGGGAGCCTTGCTACACTGATGGGCGGGATGTAAATTGCCAACAGCCACTCTGGAGAAGTGTACGGTGTGTCCTGAAACATCTAAAAAACACAGCTTAGAGAGCATAGGGCACTTCCACTCATGGGGGTATAAATTGGGAAAATGAAAAATCAGCAAGACACAAGCACCCCAAAGTTTAGGGCTGCTCTGTTGACAAGGACCTCCACTTCATTCCACCTTCAATATCCCAGGAAAGAGAAAAATGGATAAAGAAGTTGTGGTCCTTATGTACAATGCAATATCACTCAGCCATGAAATCAATGTCATAAGGCTAGTAGCAGCATGATGAGTGGATTTAGGTACGACGATTCTAAGTGAAATAAGTCACACAGAAAAGGACACTTCTCATAAGGTATCACTTATAGAGGGAATGTAAAAACCGTTACACTTGAACTGAATTACAAAACAGAACAGAGTCACACATGCAGAAAACACACTATGGCTGCTTAACGGGAAAGGTGAGGTGGGGTGATACATAAAACAAGGGTTTCAAATTAGCTCAGATACCGTTCCATAAACCCAATATGTAATAGACAAGACCTACTCCTTGCTCAGAGAACTGGACTCAACACGCCCTATTCACCGCACAAGAATATATCTGACTAGTAATAATCTTAAAACCTATGTATTGATATCTCTCTCTTAGTGTGTCAAGTGGGTGTAAAGCGGCATAAACACAGCAGTGAAAAGCAGCTAAACCCCATTATAAAAATAAATTACTTCGAAAAACCCATGAAACAAAGACAGTGAAAGAGAGAGAAATTCTTACACAATGCGTTCAGGGGCTGTGATGCAACCTGGATTGACCATATCTAGACCCACAGCTGGATGAGACATAAGGGTGGACACTCTTGGGGCTGAGAGGTTTGGTGAGGTTGGGTGAGCAAACGCAGACCCTTTAAAGTAATACTGCTTGGTACCCATTGCATGGGTCCCAAATCTACAGGTTCAAGGGCATATTCCTACATCGAAAACATGCATGAGAAAACAAAAAGATGGTACACCATGTGATGGGGAAAGGTTTCTAAAACGCACCTCATTTCTCTTCTCCTTGTGCCCGGCTTCACCATTCCAGACGCTTTACTAATAATCTCCCTACTTGGAGCATCAGCACCTTTAACCTCCTGTTCCGTACAGGTTGCAATTTGTCCTGAGGATGAACGGGTAGACGGGGAACCAGTGAGAGACTAGCTCTTGGTGTTGGGACAGGCACAGGTCACTCTATTTTCCCATCAGGAAGAAGAATTAACCACAGGCTCATCCTCTCCCCCGGAACCAGAACAGGGCCTGAAGCCATCCTGCGCTTTTGCAGCCAGCTCCCAAAAAAGCGAGTTGTAAAATGGAGCTTCAGGGCACTGCAATTCACAAACCTGCAGAGTTATAAATGATAACTCTCGTCCACAAATATATTGAGGGAAGGCAAAGAAGAGGATTTGAAATCAAGGCAGAATTGCAGGAAACAGATTTCAGGAGGTAGATTCGAATCGCCTTTAAAGCACATGAAAAGCGGCAAAACGTTGACAATGATGCCCTTGGCCAAAAAGGGCGTATGCGTTTTTTCCTGAATATATTCAGGAAAAAACGCATACGCCCTTTTTGGCCAACCAAGCAACCTGGAAAGGCAAATCAGCTCTACAAAGAAGACTCGCTACCCATCGGTCAAAAGGGCCATGCTGAAAAAAGTCTCAAAACCAGAAATGCAGGACAGGCCATGGAGAAATGGGAGCCTTGCTACACTGATGGGCGGGATGTAAATTGCCAACAGCCACTCTGGAGAAGTGTACGGTGTGTCCTGAAACATCTAAAAAACACAGCTTAGAGAGCATAGGGCACTTCCACTCATGGGGGTATAAATTGGGAAAATGAAAAATCAGCAAGACACAAGCACCCCAAAGTTTAGGGCTGCTCTGTTGACAAGGACCTCCACTTCATTCCACCTTCAATATCCCAGGAAAGAGAAAAATGGATAAAGAAGTTGTGGTCCTTATGTACAATGCAATATCACTCAGCCATGAAATCAATGTCATAAGGCTAGTAGCAGCATGATGAGTGGATTTAGGTACGACGATTCTAAGTGAAATAAGTCACACAGAAAAGGACACTTCTCATAAGGTATCACTTATAGAGGGAATGTAAAAACCGTTACACTTGAACTGAATTACAAAACAGAACAGAGTCACACATGCAGAAAACACACTATGGCTGCTTAACGGGAAAGGTGAGGTGGGGTGATACATAAAACAAGGGTTTCAAATTAGCTCAGATACCGTTCCATAAACCCAATATGTAATAGACAAGACCTACTCCTTGCTCAGAGAACTGGACTCAACACGCCCTATTCACCGCACAAGAATATATCTGACTACTAATAATCTTAAAACCTATGTATTGATATCTCTCTCTTAGTGTGTCAAGTGGGTGTAAAGCGGCATAAACACAGCAGTGAAAAGCAGCTAAACCCCATTATAAAAATAAATTACTTCGAAAAACCCATGAAACAAAGACAGTGAAAGAGAGAGAAATTCTTACACAATGCGTTCAGGGGCTGTGATGCAACCTGGATTGACCATATCTAGACCCACAGCTGGATGAGACATAAGGGTGGACACTCTTGGGGCTGAGAGGTTTGGTGAGGTTGGGTGAGCAAACGCAGACCCTTTAAAGTAATACTGCGTGGTACCCATTGCATGGGTCCCAAATCTACAGGTTCAAGGGCATATTCCTACATCGAAAACATGCATGAGAAAACAAAAAGATGGTACACCATGTGATGGGGAAAGGTTTCTAAAACGCACCTCATTTCTCTTCTCCTTGTGCCCGGCTTCACCATTCCAGACGCTTTACTAATAATCTCCCTACTTGGAGCATCAGCACCTTTAACCTCCTGTTCCGTACAGGTTGCAATTTGTCCTGAGGATGAACGGGTAGACGGGGAACCAGTGAGAGACTAGCTCTTGGTGTTGGGACAGGCACAGGTCACTCTATTTTCCCATCAGGAAGAAGAATTAACCACAGGCTCATCCTCCCCCCCGGAACCAGAACAGGGCCTGAAGCCATCCTGCGCTTTTGCAGCCAGCTCCCAAAAAAGCGAGTTGTAAAATGGAGCTTCAGGGCACTGCAATTCACAAACCTGCAGAGTTATAAATGATAACTCTCGTCCACAAATATATTGAGGGAAGGCAAAGAAGAGGATTTGAAATCAAGGCAGAATTGCAGGAAACAGATTTCAGGAGGTAGATTCGAATCGCCTTTAAAGCACATGAAAAGCGGCAAAACGTTGACAATGATGCCCTTGGCCAAAAAGGGCGTATGCGTTTTTTCCTGAATATATTCAGGAAAAAACGCATACGCCCTTTTTGGCCAACCAAGCAACCTGGAAAGGCAAATCAGCGCTACAAAGAAGACTCGCTACCCATCGGTCAAAAGGGCCATGCTGAAAAAAGTCTCAAAACCAGAAATGCAGGACAGGCCATGGAGAAATGGGAGCCTTGCTACACTGATGGGCGGGATGTAAATTGCCAACAGCCACTCTGGAGAAGTGTACGGTGTGTCCTGAAACATCTAAAAAACACAGCTTAGAGAGCATAGGGCACTTCCACTCATGGGGGTATAAATTGGGAAAATGAAAAATCAGCAAGACACAAGCACCCCAAAGTTTAGGGCTGCTCTGTTGACAAGGACCTCCACTTCATTCCACCTTCAATATCCCAGGAAAGAGAAAAATGGATAAAGAAGTTGTGGTCCTTATGAACAATGCAATATCACTCAGCCATGAAATCAATGTCATAAGGCTAGTAGCAGCATGATTAGTGGATTTAGGTACGACGATTCTAAGTGAAATAAGTCACACAGAAAAGGACACTTCTCATAAGGTATCACTTATAGAGGGAATGTAAAAACCGTTACACTTGAACTGAATTACAAAACAGAACAGAGTCACACATGCAGAAAACACACTATGGCTGCTTAACGGGAAAGGTGAGGTGGGGTGATACATAAAACAAGGGTTTCAAATTAGCTCAGATACCGTTCCATAAACCCAATATGTAATAGACAAGACCTACTCCTTGCTCAGAGAACTGGACTCAACACGCCCTATTCACCGCACAAGAATATATCTGACTACTAATAATCTTAAAACCTATGTATTGATATCTCTCTCTTAGTGTGTCAAGTGGGTGTAAAGCGGCATAAACACAGCAGTGAAAAGCAGCTAAACCCCATTATAAAAATAAATTACTTCGAAAAACCCATGAAACAAAGACAGTGAAAGAGAGAGAAATTCTTACACAATGCGTTCAGGGGCTGTGATGCAACCTGGATTGACCATATCTAGACCCACAGCTGGATGAGACATAAGGGTGGACACTCTTGGGGCTGAGAGGTTTGGTGAGGTTGGGTGAGCAAACGCAGACCCTTTAAAGTAATACTGCGTGGTACCCATTGCATGGGTCCCAAATCTACAGGTTCAAGGGCATATTCCTACATCGAAAACATGCATGAGAAAACAAAAAGATGGTACACCATGTGATGGGGAAAGGTTTCTAAAACGCACCTCATTTCTCTTCTCCTTGTGCCCGGCTTCGCCATTCCAGACGCTTTACTAATAATCTCCCTACTTGGAGCATCAGCACCTTTAACCTCCTGTTCCGTACAGGTTGCAATTTGTCCTGAGGATGAACGGGTAGACGGGGAACCAGTGAGAGACTAGCTCTTGGTGTTGGGACAGGCACAGGTCACTCTATTTTCCCATCAGGAAGAAGAATTAACCACAGGCTCATCCTCCCCCCCGGAACCAGAACAGGGCCTGAAGCCATCCTGCACTTTTGCAGCCAGCTCCCAAAAAAGCGAGTTGTAAAATGGAGCTTCAGGGCACTGCAATTCACAAACCTGCAGAGTTATAAATGATAACTCTCGTCCACAAATATATTGAGGGAAGGCAAAGAAGAGGATTTGAAATCAAGGCAGAATTGCAGGAAACAGATTTCAGGAGGTAGATTCGAATCGCCTTTAAAGCACATGAAAAGCGGCAAAACGTTGACAATGATGCCATTGGCCAAAAAGGGCGTATGCGTTTTTTCCTGAATATATTCAGGAAAAAACGCATACGCCCTTTTTGGCCAACCAAGCAACCTGGAAAGGCAAATCAGCACTACAAAGAAGACTCGCTACCCATCGGTCAAAAGGGCCATGCTGAAAAAAGTCTCAAAACCAGAAATGCAGGACAGGCCATGGAGAAATGGGAGCCTTGCTACACTGATGGGCGGGATGTAAATTGCCAACAGCCACTCTGGAGAAGTGTACGGTGTGTCCTGAAACATCTAAAAAACACAGCTTAGAGAGCATAGGGCACTTCCACTCATGGGGGTATAAATTGGGAAAATGAAAAATCAGCAAGACACAAGCACCCCAAAGTTTAGGGCTGCTCTGTTGACAAGGACCTCCACTTCATTCCACCTTCAATATCCCAGGAAAGAGAAAAATGGATAAAGAAGTTGTGGTCCTTATGTACAATAGAATATCACTCAGCCATGAAATCAATGTCATAAGGCTAGTAGCAGCATGATGAGTGGATTTAGGTACGACGATTCTAAGTGAAATAAGTCACACAGAAAAGGACACTTCTCATAAGGTATCACTTATAGAGGGAATGTAAAAACCGTTACACTTGAACTGAATTACAAAACAGAACAGAGTCACACATGCAGAAAACACACTATGGCTGCTTAACGGGAAAGGTGAAGTGGGGTGATACATAAAACAAGGGTTTCAAATTAGCTCAGATACCGTTCCATAAACCCAATATGTAATAGACAAGACCTACTCCTTGCTCAGAGAACTGGACTCAACACGCCCTATTCACCGCACAAGAATATATCTGACTAGTAATAATCTTAAAACCTATGTATTGATATCTCTCTGTTAGTGTGTCAAGTGGGTGTAAAGCGGCATAAACACAGCAGTGAAAAGCAGCTAAACCCCATTATAAAAATAAATTACTTTTACAAACCCATGAAACAAAGACAGTGAAAGAGAGAGAAATTCTTACACAATGCGTTCAGGGGCTGTGATGCAACCTGGATTGACCATATCTAGACCCACAGCTGGATGAGACATAAGGGTGGACACTCTTGGGGCTGAGAGGTTTGGTGAGGTTGGGTGAGCAAACGCAGACCCTTTAAAGTAATACTGCGTGGTACCCATTGCATGGGTCCCAAATCTACAGGTTCAAGGGCATATTCCTACATCGAAAACATGCATGAGAAAACAAAAAGATGGTACACCATGTGATGGGGAAAGGTTTCTAAAACGCACCTCATTTCTCTTCTCCTTGTGCCCGGCTTCACCATTCCAGACGCTTTACTAATAATCTCCCTACTTGGAGCATCAGCACCTTTAACCTCCTGTTCCGTACAGGTTGCAATTTGTCCTGAGGATGAACGGGTAGACGGGGAACCAGTGAGAGACTAGCTCTTGGTGTTGGGACAGGCACAGGTCACTCTATTTTCCCATCAGGAAGAAGAATTAACCACAGGCTCATCCTCCCCCCCGGAACCAGAACAGGGCCTGAAGCCATCCTGCGCTTTTGCAGCCAGCTCCCAAAAAAGCGAGTTGTAAAATGGAGCTTCAGGGCACTGCAATTTACAAACCTGCAGAGTTATAAATGATAACTCTCGTCCACAAATATATTGAGGGAAGGCAAAGAAGAGGATTTGAAATCAAGGCAGAATTGCAGGAAACAGATTTCAGGAGGTAGATTCGAATCGCCTTTAAAGCACATGAAAAGCGGCAAAACGTTGACAATGATGCCCTTGGCCAAAAAGGGCGTATGCGTTTTTTCCTGAATATATTCAGGAAAAAACGCATACGCCCTTTTTGGCCAACCAAGCAACCTGGAAAGGCAAATCAGCGCTACAAAGAAGACTCGCTACCCATCGGTCAAAAGGGCCATGCTGAAAAAAGTCTCAAAACCAGAAATGCAGGACAGGCCATGGAGAAATGGGAGCCTTGCTACACTGATGGGCGGGATGTAAATTGCCAACAGCCACTCTGGAGAAGTGTACGGTGTGTCCTGAAACATCTAAAAAACACAGCTTAGAGAGCATAGGGCACTTCCACTCATGGGGGTATAAATTGGGAAAATGAAAAATCAGCAAGACACAAGCACCCCAAAGTTTAGGGCTGCTCTGTTGACAAGGACCTCCACTTCATTCCACCTTCAATATCCCAGGAAAGAGAAAAATGGATAAAGAAGTTGTGGTCCTTATGTACAATGCAATATCACTCAGCCATGAAATCAATGTCATAAGGCTAGTAGCAGCATGATGAGTGGATTTAGGTACGACGATTCTAAGTGAAATAAGTCACACAGAAAAGGACACTTCTCATAAGGTATCACTTATAGAGGGAATGTAAAAACCGTTACACTTGAACTGAATTACAAAACAGAACAGAGTCACACATGCAGAAAACACACTATGGCTGCTTAACGGGAAAGGTGAGGTGGGGTGATACATAAAACAAGGGTTTCAAATTAGCTCAGATACCGTTCCATAAACCCAATATGTAATAGACAAGACCTACTCCTTGCTCAGAGAACTGGACTCAACACGCCCTATTCACCGCACAAGAATATATCTGACTAGTAATAATCTTAAAACCTATGTATTGATATCTCTCTCTTAGTGTGTCAAGTGGGTGTAAAGCGGCATAAACACAGCAGTGAAAAGCAGCTAAACCCCATTATAAAAATAAATTACTTCGAAAAACCCATGAAACAAAGACAGTGAAAGAGAGAGAAATTCTTACACAATGCGTTCAGGGGCTGTGATGCAACCTGGATTGACCATATCTAGACCCACAGCTGGATGAGACATAAGGGTGGACACTCTTGGGGCTGAGAGGTTTGGTGAGGTTGGGTGAGCAAACGCAGACCCTTTAAAGTAATACTGCGTGGTACCCATTGCATGGGTCCCAAATCTACAGGTTCAAGGGCATATTCCTACATCGAAATCATGCATGAGAAAACAAAAAGATGGTACACCATGTGATGGGGAAAGGTTTCTAAAACGCACCTCATTTCTCTTCTCCTTGTGCCCGGCTTCGCCATTCCAGACGCTTTACTAATAATCTCCCTACTTGGAGCATCAGCACCTTTAACCTCCTGTTCCGTACAGGTTGCAATTTGTCCTGAGGATGAACGGGTAGACGGGGAACCAGTGAGAGACTAGCTCTTGGTGTTGGGACAGGCACAGGTCACTCTATTTTCCCATCAGGAAGAAGAATTAACCACAGGCTCATCCTCCCCCCCGGAACCAGAACAGGGCCTGAAGCCATCCTGCGCTTTTGCAGCCAGCTCCCAAAAAAGCGAGTTGTAAAATGGAGCTTCAGGGCACTGCAATTCACAAACCTGCAGAGTTATAAATGATAACTCTCGTCCACAAATATATTGAGGGAAGGCAAAGAAGAGGATTTGAAATCAAGGCAGAATTGCAGGAAACAGATTTCAGGAGGTAGATTCGAATCGCCTTTAAAGCACATGAAAAGCGGCAAAACGTTGACAATGATGCCCTTGGCCAAAAAGGGCGTATGCGTTTTTTCCTGAATATATTCAGGAAAAAACGCATACGCCCTTTTTGGCCAACCAAGCAACCTGGAAAGGCAAATCAGCGCTACAAAGAAGACTCGCTACCCATCGGTCAAAAGGGCCATGCTGAAAAAAGTCTCAAAACCAGAAATGCAGGACAGGCCATGGAGAAATGGGAGCCTTGCTACACTGATGGGCGGGATGTAAATTGCCAACAGCCACTCTGGAGAAGTGTACGGTGTGTCCTGAAACATCTAAAAAACACAGCTTAGAGAGCATAGGGCACTTCCACTCATGGGGGTATAAATTGGGAAAATGAAAAATCAGCAAGACACAAGCACCCCAAAGTTTAGGGCTGCTCTGTTGACAAGGACCTCCACTTCATTCCACCTTCAATATCCCAGGAAAGAGAAAAATGGATAAAGAAGTTGTGGTCCTTATGTACAATGCAATATCACTCAGCCATGAAATCAATGTCATAAGGCTAGTAGCAGCATGATGAGTGGATTTAGGTACGACGATTCTAAGTGAAATAAGTCACACAGAAAAGGACACTTCTCATAAGGTATCACTTATAGAGGGAATGTAAAAACCGTTACACTTGAACTGAATTACAAAACAGAACAGAGTCACACATGCAGAAAACACACTATGGCTGCTTAACGGGAAAGGTGAGGTGGGGTGATACATAAAACAAGGGTTTCAAATTAGCTCAGATACCGTTCCATAAACCCAATATGTAATAGACAAGACCTACTCCTTGCTCAGAGAACTGGACTCAACACGCCCTATTCACCGCACAAGAATATATCTGACTAGTAATAATCTTAAAACCTATGTATTGATATCTCTCTCTTAGTGTGTCAAGTGGGTGTAAAGCGGCATAAACACAGCAGTGAAAAGCAGCTAAACCCCATTATAAAAATAAATTACTTCGAAAAACCCATGAAACAAAGACAGTGAAAGAGAGAGAAATTCTTACACAATGCGTTCAGGGGCTGTGATGCAACCTGGATTGACCATATCTAGACCCACAGCTGGATGAGACATAAGGGTGGACACTCTTGGGGCTGAGAGGTTTGGTGAGGTTGGGTGAGCAAACGCAGACCCTTTAAAGTAATACTGCGTGGTACCCATTGCATGGGTCCCAAATCTACAGGTTCAAGGGCATATTCCTACATCGAAATCATGCATGAGAAAACAAAAAGATGGTACACCATGTGATGGGGAAAGGTTTCTAAAACGCACCTCATTTCTCTTCTCCTTGTGCCCGGCTTCGCCATTCCAGACGCTTTACTAATAATCTCCCTACTTGGAGCATCAGCACCTTTAACCTCCTGTTCCGTACAGGTTGCAATTTGTCCTGAGGATGAACGGGTAGACGGGGAACCAGTGAGAGACTAGCTCTTGGTGTTGGGACAGGCACAGGTCACTCTATTTTCCCATCAGGAAGAAGAATTAACCACAGGCTCATCCTCCCCCCCGGAACCAGAACAGGGCCTGAAGCCATCCTGCGCTTTTGCAGCCAGCTCCCAAAAAAGCGAGTTGTAAAATGGAGCTTCAGGGCACTGCAATTCACAAACCTGCAGAGTTATAAATGATAACTCTCGTCCACAAATATATTGAGGGAAGGCAAAGAAGAGGATTTGAAATCAAGGCAGAATTGCAGGAAACAGATTTCAGGAGGTAGATTCGAATCGCCTTTAAAGCACATGAAAAGCGGCAAAACGTTGACAATGATGCCCTTGGCCAAAAAGGGCGTATGCGTTTTTTCCTGAATATATTCAGGAAAAAACGCATACGCCCTTTTTGGCCAACCAAGCAACCTGGAAAGGCAAATCAGCGCTACAAAGAAGACTCGCTACCCATCGGTCAAAAGGGCCATGCTGAAAAAAGTCTCAAAACCAGAAATGCAGGACAGGCCATGGAGAAATGGGAGCCTTGCTACACTGATGGGCGGGATGTAAATTGCCAACAGCCACTCTGGAGAAGTGTACGGTGTGTCCTGAAACATCTAAAAAACACAGCTTAGAGAGCATAGGGCACTTCCACTCATGGGGGTATAAATTGGGAAAATGAAAAATCAGCAAGACACAAGCACCCCAAAGTTTAGGGCTGCTCTGTTGACAAGGACCTCCACTTCATTCCACCTTCAATATCCCAGGAAAGAGAAAAATGGATAAAGAAGTTGTGGTCCTTATGTACAATGCAATATCACTCAGCCATGAAATCAATGTCATAAGGCTAGTAGCAGCATGATGAGTGGATTTAGGTACGACGATTCTAAGTGAAATAAGTCACACAGAAAAGGACACTTCTCATAAGGTATCACTTATAGAGGGAATGTAAAAACCGTTACACTTGAACTGAATTACAAAACAGAACAGAGTCACACATGCAGAAAACACACTATGGCTGCTTAACGGGAAAGGTGAGGTGGGGTGATACATAAAACAAGGGTTTCAAATTAGCTCAGATACCGTTCCATAAACCCAATATGTAATAGACAAGACCTACTCCTTGCTCAGAGAACTGGACTCAACACGCCCTATTCACCGCACAAGAATATATCTGACTAGTAATAATCTTAAAACCTATGTATTGATATCTCTCTCTTAGTGTGTCAAGTGGGTGTAAAGCGGCATAAACACAGCAGTGAAAAGCAGCTAAACCCCATTATAAAAATAAATTACTTCGAAAAACCCATGAAACAAAGACAGTGAAAGAGAGAGAAATTCTTACACAATGCGTTCAGGGGCTGTGATGCAACCTGGATTGACCATATCTAGACCCACAGCTGGATGAGACATAAGGGTGGACACTCTTGGGGCTGAGAGGTTTGGTGAGGTTGGGTGAGCAAACGCAGACCCTTTAAAGTAATACTGCGTGGTACCCATTGCATGGGTCCCAAATCTACAGGTTCAAGGGCATATTCCTACATCGAAATCATGCATGAGAAAACAAAAAGATGGTACACCATGTGATGGGGAAAGGTTTCTAAAACGCACCTCATTTCTCTTCTCCTTGTGCCCGGCTTCGCCATTCCAGACGCTTTACTAATAATCTCCCTACTTGGAGCATCAGCACCTTTAACCTCCTGTTCCGTACAGGTTGCAATTTGTCCTGAGGATGAACGGGTAGACGGGGAACCAGTGAGAGACTAGCTCTTGGTGTTGGGACAGGCACAGGTCACTCTATTTTCCCATCAGGAAGAAGAATTAACCACAGGCTCATCCTCCCCCCCGGAACCAGAACAGGGCCTGAAGCCATCCTGCGCTTTTGCAGCCAGCTCCCAAAAAAGCGAGTTGTAAAATGGAGCTTCAGGGCACTGCAATTCACAAACCTGCAGAGTTATAAATGATAACTCTCGTCCACAAATATATTGAGGGAAGGCAAAGAAGAGGATTTGAAATCAAGGCAGAATTGCAGGAAACAGATTTCAGGAGGTAGATTCGAATCGCCTTTAAAGCACATGAAAAGCGGCAAAACGTTGACAATGATGCCCTTGGCCAAAAAGGGCGTATGCGTTTTTTCCTGAATATATTCAGGAAAAAACGCATACGCCCTTTTTGGCCAACCAAGCAACCTGGAAAGGCAAATCAGCGCTACAAAGAAGACTCGCTACCCATCGGTCAAAAGGGCCATGCTGAAAAAAGTCTCAAAACCAGAAATGCAGGACAGGCCATGGAGAAATGGGAGCCTTGCTACACTGATGGGCGGGATGTAAATTGCCAACAGCCACTCTGGAGAAGTGTACGGTGTGTCCTGAAACATCTAAAAAACACAGCTTAGAGAGCATAGGGCACTTCCACTCATGGGGGTATAAATTGGGAAAATGAAAAATCAGCAAGACACAAGCACCCCAAAGTTTAGGGCTGCTCTGTTGACAAGGACCTCCACTTCATTCCACCTTCAATATCCCAGGAAAGAGAAAAATGGATAAAGAAGTTGTGGTCCTTATGTACAATGCAATATCACTCAGCCATGAAATCAATGTCATAAGGCTAGTAGCAGCATGATGAGTGGATTTAGGTACGACGATTCTAAGTGAAATAAGTCACACAGAAAAGGACACTTCTCATAAGGTATCACTTATAGAGGGAATGTAAAAACCGTTACACTTGAACTGAATTACAAAACAGAACAGAGTCACACATGCAGAAAACACACTATGGCTGCTTAACGGGAAAGGTGAGGTGGGGTGATACATAAAACAAGGGTTTCAAATTAGCTCAGATACCGTTCCATAAACCCAATATGTAATAGACAAGACCTACTCCTTGCTCAGAGAACTGGACTCAACACGCCCTATTCACCGCACAAGAATATATCTGACTAGTAATAATCTAAAAACCTATGTATTGATATCTCTCTCTTAGTGTGTCAAGTGGGTGTAAAGCGGCATAAACACAGCAGTGAAAAGCAGCTAAACCCCATTATAAAAATAAATTACTTCGAAAAACCCATGAAACTAAGACAGTGAAAGAGAGAGAAATTCTTACACAATGCGTTCAGGGGCTGTGATGCAACCTGGATTGACCATATCTAGACCCACAGCTGGATGAGACATAAGGGTGGACACTCTTGGGTCTGAGAGGTTTGGTGAGGTTGGGTGAGCAAACGCAGACCCTTTAAAGTAATACTGCGTGGTACCCATCGCATGGGTCCCAAATCTCCAGGTTCAAGGGCATCTTCCTACATCGAAAACATGCATGAGCAAACAAAAAGATGGTACACCATGTGATGGGGAAAGGTTTCTAAAACGCACCTCATTTCTCTTCTCCTTGTGCCCGGGTTCGCCATTCCAGCCGCTTTACTAATAATCTCCCTACTTGGAGCATCAGCACCTTTAACCTCCTGTTCCGTACAGGTTGCAATTTATTCTGAGGATTAACGGGTAGACGGAGAACCAGTGAGAGACTAGCTCTTGGTGTTGGGACAGGCACAGGTCACTCTATTTTCCCATCAGGAAGAAGAATTAACCACAGGCTCATCCTCCCCCCCGGAACCAGAACAGGGCCTGAAGCCATCCTGCGCTTTTGCGGCCAGCTCCCAAAAAAGCGAGTTGTAAAATGGAGCTTCAGGGCACTGCAATTCACAAACCTGCAGAGTTATAAATGATAACTCTCGTCCACAAATATATTGAGGGAAGGCAAAGAAGAGGATTTGAAATCAAGGCAGAATTGCAGGAAACAGATTTCAGGAGGTAGATTCGAATCGCCTTTAAAGCACATGAAAAGCGGCAAAACGTTGACAATGATGCCCTTGGCCAAAAAGGGCGTATGCGTTTTTTCCTGAATATATTCAGGAAAAAACACATATGCCCTTTTTGGCCAACCAAGCAACCTGGAAAGGCAAATCAGCACTACAAAGAAGACTCGCTACCCATCGGTCAAAAGGGCCATGCTGAAAAAAGTCTCAAAACCAGTAATGCAGGACAGGCCATGGAGAAATGGGAGCCTTGCTACACTGATGGGCGGGATGTAAATTGCCAACAGCCACTCTGGAGAAGTGTACGGTGTGTCCTGAAACATCTAAAAAACACAGCTTAGAGAGCATAGGGCACTTCCACTCATGGGGGTATAAATTGGGAAAATGAAAAATCAGCAAGACACAAGCACCCCAAAGTTTAGGGCTGCTCTGTTGACAAGGACCTCCACTTCATTCCACCTTCAATATCCCAGGAAAGAGAAAAATGGATAAAGAAGTTGTGGTCCTTATGTACAATAGAATATCACTCAGCCATGAAATCAATGTCATAAGGCTAGTAGCAGCATGATGAGTGGATTTAGGTACGACGATTCTAAGTGAAATAAGTCACACAGAAAAGGACACTTCTCATAAGGTATCACTTATAGAGGGAATGTAAAAACCGTTACACTTGAACTGAATTACAAAACAGAACAGAGTCACACATGCAGAAAACACACTATGGCTGCTTAACGGGAAAGGTGAAGTGGGGTGATACATAAAACAAGGGTTTCAAATTAGCTCAGATACCGTTCCATAAACCCAATATGTAATAGACAAGACCTACTC